>NC_057728.1:58216141-58286910 GCF_004010195.1 Chiloscyllium plagiosum | reverse complement strand
TGTATGGAATGAGCTGCCAGAGGATGTGGTGGAGGCTGGTACAATTGCAATATTTAAGAGGCATTTGGATGGGTATATGAATTGGAAGGGTTTGGAGGGATATAGGCCGGGTGTTGGCAGGTGGGACTAGATTGGGTTGGGATATCTGCTCGGCATGGATGGGTTGGACCGAAGGATCTGTTTCTGTGCTATACATCTCTGTGACTCTGATATTATGGTTCTCCAGCATCTGCAGTTCTCACTTTCTCCGAGTTTATGAGATTGACAAAGTCAAAGAGAAAACCTGAACAAATGGGAGATCTGACTGTGTCAGCTACACTGCAGAAAGACCTGCTTTGCAGCCTGGACCTAATTGAAGAGGGCAGGATAAACGTTTAAAAGTCTTGAAGCCCTATTTTGAACTTTCTACAAATGTTATCTATGAATGAGATGTACTGGAGGAAAGAGATATTTGCAGAAGGTCCAGCAGAAAGATTAAGGTCAGAATACAGGATGTATCTTGGTGGAAAGAAGCAACATGGAGGGGTGTCCGGTGGTGTTTCTGATTAACCATTCTACACCATCTAAGAGGCTACAATACCCACTTTCAAGATGATAAACTGACAGAATGATCAATGAGGAAAGGTAGCATCAAATAAATATGAAGAGTCAAATAGACGTTGGTGCTAACTGCAACAACATGAGTATTGCCAACTTGCATGGAGTCGCTCAGTATAGTGACACAAATGTGAAATCATTAAAGACACATTTTAGGTGAGATGTTCGAACAATGCTCATCCCGTTAAGATAATTTAAGCTCAGACGCTATTGTTATGAGAGTAGAGAAGATCTGCAGTTCCAAGTTTTGAACATTAAGCAAAACCCACTCATTAGATTACTTACAGAGTGGAAACAGGCCCTTCGGCCCAACAAGTCCACACCGACCCGCTGAAGCGTAACCCACCCACTCCCGTACATTTACCCCTTT
This sequence comes from Chiloscyllium plagiosum, assembly GCF_004010195.1. Classification (NCBI taxonomy): domain Eukaryota; kingdom Metazoa; phylum Chordata; class Chondrichthyes; order Orectolobiformes; family Hemiscylliidae; genus Chiloscyllium; species Chiloscyllium plagiosum. Next base: position 58,285,943 of record NC_057728.1, on the reverse strand, counting down.
ACCTAACATTACGGGCAATTTAGCATGGCCAATGCACCTGACCTGCACATCTCTGGACTGTGGGAGGAAACCGGAGCAAACCCACACAGACACGGGGAGAACGTGCAAACTCCACACAGTCAGTCGCCTGAGTCAGGAATTGAACCCGGGTCTCTGGCGCTGTGAGGCAGCAGTGCTAACCACTGTGCCACCGTGCCACCCACTAACGGAGGGCATTCATCTTAACGGAGACATATCTAAATTCTAAATCGACAGGTCCGAGAAAAGCTTTAGTGTTTACAGGGAACCAGATGAACATATCCTAAAAAAAGGGACACAAAGCTGTTTTGACAGGTCTTAGCTGGCTTCCTGTCCAATATCAACCTAAAGGAAAGGAGTGTGAGACCAACTCAGCATCTCCAAGGGGAGTTCCAGTTGCCTTCAAATCCAGCTTGAAAGAGCAGGATCAAGATCAGGAGCTGGAAAACAAAGGGAGTAATCAGGAAAGTGGCAATTCCTACAGACTGGATTAGCACCATGGTAGCAGTAAAACAATCTGGCATTTCCTAGAGGCATGGCACTCATCCACAGATTCAATCAATAAGCACATCGACCTGTACCTAATATACCGACCACTGCAGCGGACAGCTGGAACTGACAACTGGAAGTGGCAGATTCAAACCACTACAAATGCTGGAGGAAACACCACAGAAGCGCTTCACAGGAGGCTCCCAAGCACTGAGGATGTCACCTAGACAGGGGACGAAACGTCTGCAACACAAATTCCCAGCTCGGCGAACAGAACCACAACAATAGTAGATTTGGCAATGGAGATGATCTATAGCAAAATTAATTGTCATTTTTTTTCTTCAGAAGTTCCTTCAAACTTCTGACTTCTCCTTCTGCTTCACCATTTGTTTGCATGTGATGAGTTAACTCGCTACATAACTGATCCCATATTCTTTGATAAATTCTCCAAATTGCTTATTTGTGAATCATTGTTCATTATCTGAAACAACCACAATCAGGAATACCATGCACCGAATAGATTTGTTTCAATGATTTTGTCACCGGGTCCACTATGATACTGTGCAAACGATTTGTCTCAATCCACCTTGAGTAGTGGTCAATAATAATGAATATTTTCCCTTTATTCAAACAGGTCTGTTCCAAACCAGTCCAAGGCCTTGATGGAACTGAATGTTATTAAATATTCTTTCTGTTCCTGACTGCTGATAGTGAAAATTAGGCAGAAAGATATTAATTCCTCAATTAAATTAGTCAATGAAATGGCTGTTTGGCTCTTCTGCAACATTTCGATTTTCCGAGATGACCTTGACATTGTCTTTCAGAAATATCAATTCGAAGTGCTTCAAGTATTACCAATTTTTCATTGAAGACGATCAAATCTTCTATCATCATGCAATGTTTTCTTTGCTCAAAGTATTTTGTTAATCACAAGTTGCTGGGGATTTATGCTGACCCTCCATCCGTGCAATATCTTCCAATCTGGAGACAATCTTCATTTCCCCTTTGAGCTTCTGTAATCTCTTCCAATTTATCTCTGATGCTGGTAAGTGATTTGTTGCCAATGATGTACACACTTCTACCTTTGCTATAATCTATGAGTCTTGTTCTCCAGTGTTGTTAGAAGCTATTCTTAGTAGCACCTCTGCCATTGGTCGACATTTCCCTTGTATTGTCTCTGTGCTTCAGTTCTCTATCATCAAATACAGTGTAAAATATTGAAGGTGAAATGGCATCTCATCTCCACACATTAGTTTTTATTTTCAGTCTGAAACAAAGAAAATAGAAATTGCTGGAAAAGCTCAGCAGGTCTGTCAGCATCTGTGGAGAGAAATCAGAGTAAATGTTTCGGGTCAAGTGACCTTGCCTCAGTTTCTCAGCAGGCACTTCAGAACTGCTGAGCTTTTCCAGCAATTTCTATTTTTGTCTCTGTTTTGCAGCATCTGCTGTTCTTTCGCTTTTTAATAAAAGCCTCAAGATGTGTTAGAATTTTAAGACTTAGCCCCTTAACATTGCTTCATTAGATTAGATTAGATTACTTACAGTGTGGAAACAGGCTCTTTGGCCCAACAAGTCCACACCGCCCCGCCGAAGCGCAACCCACCCATACCCCTACATTTACCCCTTACCTAACACTACGGGCAATTTAGCATGGCCAATTCACCTGACCTGCACATCTTTGGACTGTGGGAGGAAACCGGAGCACCCGGAGGAAACCCACGCAGACACAGGGAGAACGTGCAAACTCCACACAGTCAGTCGCCTGAGGCGGGTATTGAATCCGGGTCTCTGGCACTGTGAGGCAGCAGTGCTAACCACTGTGCCACCATGCCGCCCACAACATAGATCAATAAACTCCTGCATACCCATTTACTTTCAAGATTTCTTTTGTCAATCCCAGGAAATCATTTCTCTATTTTTGTTAGAGGCCTTGAAGCAGAATGCACTGGGTTAAGTTTTCCATTTTCCTGATCTCGTAGCTAAACTGCTCCCAGGACTGTGGATGATACATCTGCGGCTAATATTGCTGGCAACTGTGGGTCATAAGGTGCTAATACTTTGAAAGAAGTTAACAATTTCTTAATCCCATTGAAAATATTTCTCTGGCTGACATCCCAGCTTCATGGTTGACCTTGCCTTAATAATTCTCTCCGTGGTTCATTAACTGCCTGTATGTTTGATATGAATTTCCCCACTTTACCAAACATACCCAGGAATCTTTGAGACAGGGTGAGATTCCACCTATCAACTTTTGTGGAAATTCTCATTTTTTGAGAATAAGCTGCTGCTCCTGTCACAGATTCTAATATCCCCATTTGGTTTGGGAACAGAGCTCATACCTGAGCACCATTACGTAGGTATTGTAATCAGTGAAATAATCTATAGTTGCTGCATATTTTCAATCTCTGCTTTCATTTTCTTGACTCGTGGCATGGTGCCTTTCGTGAAATGAAGCAATAAACTGGCATTGCATTTGTGTTTAATGTAACATTGTATTCAATTTTTAATTTACCTAGTCCTAAGAATAAATTTAGAAAATTCTTTAGATTTTAATTTCCTTTCTTCCTTAGCACATTGCATTTCAATTTCAATGTTGAGCATGCTCTCCTGCTGCGAGGTGAATATACTTGATTCTGTAAAATGGGTTCAGTCGTTTTCCTTCTCTTTATACTTGAATCTTACCATAATCTGAACTTCTACTTTCAAATTTATTGCATCTGAGCTTTGTGTTGATTTGAAGGAGGTTTTCATTTGGTCATAAAGAATACAAACACCTGCTCCAGTGTTCAGTGTGAACACTGTCTAATGTTCCTCTTCATCGAGATTTACTGACCAGTATTTCATGTCAGAATCATCTGTTTCTACCTGGTTGTCTAGCTTCTGTGGCTGTGGTTGTCTTGTTTCCTAGATGTGACAGTGTTTAAAATACTGTTGTCTTCTATTTCCACTGGCTACAGGTTATGAGCCATAACTTTTTTTTTAAAAATGAGGTTAAAAAAAACCACAATAATGGCTGTCAGCTTCATATAGAAGAAACTTCTTTCCACCTCATCTAAAACATCTCAATGGCATTTGGTGTGCCTCTATTATTTTTGCCTGGTTTTCACTTCAATATGCTTTCCAGTTTTGGACCTATCAGCTGCATTGACTAGCATGACATCTGCTATGAAGCCTCCAACTCTCCACAAACCACTGTGCCAGCTGGCTTCTGGATCTGAATGTGCCTCATGCTCAGCACTACTTTCACGAGCACTAAAAACTTCTGTAATTGTAGTAAATCAGACAATGCCTCACCGTTAAACTACATAGTTTAAATTACCATACACAGCAATTCCTGCGAGTAAAAGAATGGATTGACTTCCTAATTTCTCCCTCTATTTGCTAAACAAACCAGAAATCACTAGAGAATCTCAGATGGAGAAGCAGATGATTTCTTCACGAAGAAGAGTCTTTGGACCTGAAATGTTAACTCTGCTTTCTCTCCACAGATGCTGCCAGAACTGCTGAGTTTCTCCTGTTGCTGATCTCAAACATCTGCAGTTCTTTATGTCGCTAGGATTCTAAAACACAGATGTCCAGCAAGAAATCAGACCCTTTGGTCCAACCTGTCCATGCCGACCAGATAGCCTAACCTAATCTAGTCCAGCAGTTTGACAGCACTTATGGGCAGCATGGTGGCTCATTGGCTAACATTGCTGCCTCACAATGCCACGGACCCAGACTCGATTCCAGCCTCGGGCAACTGCATGGAGTTTATAGATTCTCCCCGTATCTGCATGGGTTTCCTCTGGGTGTGCTGATTTCCTCCCACAATCAAAAAGTGCGCAGGTTAGGTGAATTGGCCATGTTAAAATTACCCATAGTGTAGGTTATTAAATCAGGGGTAAATATAGAGTAAGGGGATTGGGTCTGGGTGGGATACTGTTCGGAGTGTCAGTGTGGAACTGTTGGGCCAAAGGGCCTGTTTCCACACTGTAGGGTTTCTAATTCTAAAAAAACACTTGTCCCATTTTCCTCCAAAGCCTTCCTATTCATATACTCATCCAGATACCTTTTAAATGTTGTAATTGTACCAGCCTCCACCACTTCCCCTGGTAGTTCATTCCATACATGCACCACCTTCAGCATGAAAAAGTTACCCCTTACCACCCTTTTAAATCTCTCTCCTCTCACCTTAAACTGTGCCCTATAATTCTGAATACCCCCACCCCAAGGAAAAGACTTTGTCTATTTATCCTATCCATGCCCCTCATAATTTTATAAACCTCACCCCTCAGCCTCAGACACTCCAGGGAAAGCAGCCCCAGCCTATTCAGCCTCTCCCTGTAGCTCAAATTCTCCAACCCTGGCAACATCCTTGTAAATCCTTTCTGAACCCTTTCAAGTTTCACAACATCTTTCCGATAGGAGGGAGACCATTATTTTCCCATTTGTTAAATTTGGCTCGTTCTTGTCTTATGAATACTAAGATACACTTTGAAGGTTTGCAGGACTTCATTTAAGCTGAAGACTTGAAATAGATCACCATTCCTTCACTCTCGCTGGGTCAGAATCCTGGAATTCCCTCCTTAAAGGCATTGTGGGTCAATCCACAGCATGTGGACTGCAACAGTTCAAGAAGGCAGCTCATCATCACCTTGTCAAGGGGCAACAAGTGAAGAGCAATAAATACTGGCCCCGCCAGCAAAGCCCACAGGGTCATAGAGTCATACAGTCATAGAGATATACAGCATGGAAACAGACCTTTCGGTCAAAATTGTCCATGCCGACCAGATATCCTAAATAAATCTTGTCGCATTTGCCAGCATTTGGCCCATATCCCTCTAAATGGGCGCCCACAGTGGCACAGTGATTAGCACTGCTGCCTCACAGCACCAGAGACCCGGGTTCATTTCCTGCCTCAGGTAACTGTCTGTGTGGAGTTTGCACACTCTCCCCGTGTCTGTGTGGGTTTCCTCCCACAGTCCAAAAATGTTAAATTGTCCATGGTGTAGGGGAATGTGTCTGGGTGGGTTGCTCTTCCGAGGGTCGGTATGGACTTGTTGGGCCGAAGGGTCTGTTTCCCCACTAAGTAATCTAATCTAAACCCTGGCTATGCATATACCCATCCAGACTCCTTTTAAATGCTGTAATTGTACCAGCCTCCACCACATCCTCTGGCAGCTCATTCCATACACACATTACCCTCTGCATCCCACAAATGAATAAAAAAAACAGAGTTCCACATGAACTCAGAAAACTGTTATCAGGAGATCTCTCTCCAGAAGCATATGACCTTAAGGCATCATTACATCATAATTTTTTCAACACATGCTATTAACCCCCTACTCCATACTGTACTCTGGGAGAAGGTAGGAGAATGGACTTGAGAAACACATCAGCACTGATCAAATGATGTAGCAAGCTCAATGGGCTGAATGGTCTAATTCTACACTGTTTTCTTATGGGCTAACATATAGCTTAAATCAGTTCTGGCCTACTTAAGTGGTTGAAGCTTAAATGAGGCATTCTGTCTTCATTCTATGTTAGAACAATGGAAAAGTAAATCTATATTCTCAGATGAGCAGAAGGTAAGCAGGAAGGCTGGCATTAATGGTGTGGCGCGTACCCAGCAACTGGAAAAGACACTTTCCTCTGCCCTGATTTTGCTACATTTTATTTTCCACTGAATATTCTTCAAATTCAAGAAACAGGTAGCTAGATACACTGCTAAACCATGTGTCGGTCAGACTAACGCTCAAGACGAAAAGCAGACAGGCTCAAGCCAAGCCTTTTCTTAAAAAAAGAAAATCCATAATTCACTATCAAAAATAGCAGCTGAGCATTTAGATATTTTAGGAGTGGCTATCATTTCTGAATCATTTTACATTTCAGGAAAAATAAACCTCCAAGGCATTTAGAACATTATCTGTGGATGGTTTGAGTCTGTGCTACCTGACAACCTATTCCAATTTGTCGTTTGATGGAAAAGTCATTACTGAACGGGCAGGAATCAAACGCACGGTTGAAAGTCAAGTTATGAGCTAAATCTTTCAGAAAAGATGGTTTGCATTTAAATTATACCACCCTGCATATCTGAAAAAGACCTTCAGAAGAAAAAGGCGCGGGTCCTTTCTTAAGTAGTTTTTACAGTTTGAGACAATTCTTCTTAAACATTTTAAAACGTGGAGCACCCTGCAATGAATACCATTCTTGAGGTAAAAGTGTCACTGTCAAGCTTTTGACAAGAAGAGCTGTGTTCTATCGATTGAAAAAGAAATCAAATCAAAGTGGGTCACGTAAGCATCACTGGGTCCGGTCACTTCTATAACTGTCACTGTGAAATTCAGGACAATTTCAGAAAAGGGAAAAAGAGTGAAGCTGGCATTTCTGTGTTGACACAGATTGTAAGGGTAACTGTGTAACAAAATCCCGTGTCCCCACAGGCAATTGAATGCTAAATTATTAATGTTCAGAATAGTTGAGCAGAAGTAGACAAAGATTCGAATAAAAAAGAAAAATTAAGCTTGATCGTAATGTTGAGAAAGATCTCACCTTAAGGCAAACACTTATGAAACTGCAACAGATTTATCCAACCTTCCCTAAAGTGAAGGGAATATTGTATTTCACATCAGTTTGTATGTTGAATTGCTTTCTCATATTCATCATTTTTGTTCATGTAAAATTTAACAGACAGAGTGATTGACCAGCAATTGTAACAGTAATGAATTACATTAATGTTATTAAAATTCAAATGAAGCATGAGAAACACTCTCCACCAACACTGCTGTAACATCTGAAACCCAGCAAAAAAAAGGTATGAAATAACAATGGTTAGCTGTTGTCTGACAGGGTTATTAAAATAACGAACATCTTAGATTTCTATTGCAGATATATTTATCCTTGCAGAAGGGAGCTGTTATGAGGTTTAGCGGTTTTTAATAATGCAAATAGGCAATTGCTGGTAGCGCATACAATAGGAACACTAGCCTCTAAAGGTGGAGAAACAATAATTGGGCTCTATAACAATGTAAATATTCACTGCTCACAGAAAACACTCGTCTCCTTTCCTTGTCCACTGACTGCCAATTTTTGAATAAAATTTTCTAAAGGTGCTTCTGACAATCATTATGATCTTAAATTCTCAGCAGATTGAAACTGACTCCAGAAATAGTTCCCATTAGAATCATAGGGATCTTTAGCAAAGAAAAAAGCCTTTGGCCCATCAAATCCGTGCCAATCAAAAACAACCACCTAACTATTTTATTTTCCACCATTTGGCTCATATCCTTGGCATTGTACCTCCAAACTGATTGACTCTGATCAACCTACTTTAAACAGGCAACCTGATGATTTCTTCTGTAAATTACATGAAGATTTGGGGTTATTTTTGTGTGTGCCACCATAGTCTTACCAGACCATAGGGGCTGCTCTCTTACTAAAGAGAAGCAACTGGTGGCAATTTAACCTAAGGGCTACCAGACTTCTGGCAAGGGAAGAAGTTGAGAAGGAGAGTTCTTCATGGTAACATCAAACCAGGGATGGAAATTGAACCTACACTGCTTTACAAACCAACAATCCAGCCAACTGAGCTAAACCAATTCCAGCCATTACCTATCTACAGGCAGTGATATAATAGTCTTGCCACTGGACCAGTACTCCAGAAACACAAACTAATGTCTGGAAACGTGGCTCAGAATTCCAACATATCTGATGGTGAAATTTAACTCCAGCAAAATTTGGAATTAAAACATAGTCTAATGGCAACTGTGCAAACATTATTGTAAATATCCATCTGCTTCCAGCATTCTTGAGGGAAGGAAATCTACCATCCTTACCTGATGTGGAGGTAGCTTCATATAACATGAGAAGGTTGGTAAGTAAAGCAGGATAGCACAGTGGTAACACTGCTACCTCAGTGCCAGGGACCTGGGTTCAAATTTATCCTTAGGCAATTGTCTGTGTGGAGTTTGCACATTCTCTGCATGGGTTTCCTCCGGTTTCCTCCCACTGTCCAAAAAAATGTGCAGGTTAGACCAATTGGCTGTGCTAAATTACCCTCTAATGTCTGGGGATATGTAGGTTAGTTGTGAAATGTAGGATTACTAGGATAGGATTGGGCCAGGGTGGGAGACCTTGAAGGGTCAGTGTGTTTTTGTTGAGCAGAATGGCTTTTTCTCCACACTGCAGGGATTCATCGGTAGTTAGAAGAATGTGAGGTGACCTTATTGAAACATACACGAGTCTTTGAAGTTAAACGTCACACAACACCAGGTTTGATTGGAAGCACACTAGCCTTCAGAGTGCCGCTCCTTCATCGGGTGGTTGCAGGCGGCGCTCCAAAGGCTAGTGTTTCCAATTAAACCTGTTGGACTATAACCTGGTGTTGTGTGATTTTTAACTTTGTACACCCCAGTCCAACACCGGCATTTCTGCATCAAGATTCTTTGAGGACTCAACAGGGTTGAAGCAGAAAGGTCATTTTCCCTGGTGGGAGAGTCTAGGATCAAAGGGCATAGTCTCAGAAAAAGGAGTCACATATTTAAGAAAGAGAGGAGGAGGAATTTCTTTTTTCAGAGGGTAATGAATCCGTGGAATTCTCTACTGTAGAGAGGTGTCGTGGCTGGGTCGCTCAATATATTCAAGGCTAAGATAGAGAGATTTTTCATCAGGGAGGGAATCAATAATTACCGTGAAAAGGCAGGAAGGTGGGGTTGAGGATTAATCAGATCAGCCATGATCTCAGGGAACGAAGGAGGAGGCTCAATGGGCTGAATGGCCTACTTCTGTTCTTATGATCTGATATTGCAATGTCCTCCAAGCCCATACGGTCTTGCGAAAGTAAGTGAAAAGAAACTTTGTTTGTATAAAGGAGAGGGATTTTGTCTTCACAACTGTGTCCAAAACTCCCTTCTTGAAAATTGACAATTTAAACAGTTGGTGGGGATAAGGGGTCAGATACTACCTCAGACAGTCACGCCACAAGGATTTCCATTAAAAAACACTTGGTCACTTTCTGTTTGCCTAATTTGATTCATTTTTCTACTGTTGAATTATTCCAAGGTATTTTCTTTTGTAATTAAACTTCATTGATTTTAGCACAAGACGCATAGCAGAGGCAATACACATGCAAATGGTGCACACTCATAGCAGGATCACTGTTTAATCGGTTCTGCCTGATTTCAAATGGAAACCAACTACTGTGTAGATTTAACTATACTTAACAGTGGCATGATTTACAACTTCAAAATTAATGGCAAAACCAATGTAACGTGTGTCAGTTTTAAAAATGTAAAAGAAGAAATGAAAAATGGAACAAAAACTCCACAGCATTACCCATCCTTTTCGGCAGCTTGGGATTGTTTTTGTTGGCATCGGCCTGAGTCTCCTTGTGGAATGTTATAGGCCAGGCCAGACACCCTCAAATTATTTTAAGGTAGTAGCCTGAACCCTAACTTTTTCTTATTTTAAATGTAGAGGTCAAGTGGTAGTGATGCAACTGGTCAAACCACTCAGTGTTAAGCCAAACAAATTTATTTCAACCCTACAATTAATACTTGAACAGAAGAAAGTAGAATTTAGAATACCTTAACTATTGGAAAACTTAACCAACCTGATACAGCTACTTAACTAATGAACTGTAGCAATACAGTAACATCCCATAAACACACCCCAAGGCAAAAAGGTAAACTCAAACACAGATTCTTATGAGCAGTAGGGAACAGCATCCAGAAAGATTTCAAAGAAAGTCAGGAATCTTTTACTGAAGCTTGCAACACTTCTGGATTACAATACCTAGCGACTGCTACAGCTAAAACAAACTAGAAGATACCTGAACTGGGAGAACTGGCCACTCCTCTTCCATTGTTGAATGGTTTAACTCCTGAGACTTTTCAGAACCTCTGGGAGAAAGTGAGCACTGCAGATGCTAGAGATCAGAGTCGAGGGTGTAGTGCTGGAAAAGCACAGGTCAGACAGCATCTGAGGATCAGGAGAGTCGACATTTTGAGCATAAGCTCTTCATCAGCTCTTCTCCACTCCTGATGAAGAGCTTATGCTCAAAATATCGATTCTCCTGCTCCTCAGATGCTGCCTGACCAATTGCACTTTTCCAGCATCACACAAACTCTTCTGAACCTCTGCCTTTACGACCTCTCTTCAAAATAAACTAAGGACAAACAATAATGTTTTTATAGTGACAGTATTATCACAAACAGCTTCACTCAGCAGGTGACTTAACGCAGTACTCTCTTCAGCATGGACCCAACTCTGATTTCAACGGGGGTTAGTTCCTCAAGCCTAGAGCCATGACATGGATGAAGTGGATGAGAGAATTGCACAGAGGCTGGATCCCATCACCAAGTCACCCTTTATTTACATGTGCACAGTACACTAGCTGTGCACAGTACACTAGCTGTGGTCAGTCGGCTCAGTCAGTCTTCAACTCAGGTGATTTTAATCACCTGGTTAGATATATTTTCTTCTCCGGAGAGATTCTAATCTAAGTTATTTTATTTTATTAAAACAATACAACTTACAGTTGACAAACAGAAAGCAGTTCACAAAACCCCACTTATATACAGGGGAAAGGGCAGCAAAGCCAAACCCCTAAACCCCACCATTCAGGATGATGAGGACAAACTTCAAATCCCATTTCCATTTATCATAAAGATAACACAAGCAAGACAAAGCAATCAAATGACAAACAGTGCATAGAGTGCAGACCCAATATAGCTGTAAAAACATCACCTGACACCCATCCATACCACACACTGATCAGACCGTCCTTGGCTAGCCTTCCTGCAGGACAGTCATCAGCTTGCCAGTCTCCAGGCACCCTGCATACTGACTGACCCTCCCCAGGCCTGTTTTCCTCCATGCTGGTCATCGACCACCCAGCTCTCAGTCACTGACTGGACTACCCTGGCCCACTTTCCTACAAGCTGGCTGGTGGACTTCTGGTCAGTCAGACCCCCAGACCACTTTCACTCCTCATTATTCATTATTCTTCCTCACTCCCCTAACCACCACCTAATAGTGGTAGTGCTCTCTCCTAGTTATATCAGTCAGCCAGGGCTTTCCTGATTGGCCCAGGTTACAATCCTAATTAAGGAGTTTGTCATCAATGAGATCCACCTGGTCCCAATCATTGCAGTGGTCTTCGTCTTAAATAACATTTTTAAAAATTTCTTGTTTTTCTTTATTATGTTGTCGTGGAAGGACTGTTATTCTGAACTTTTTATTTCTTTATTTTTCTAATTTATTACAATGATTTCATACTTTTTTTAAGGTCTCTAATACTGGACTTTTTATTTCTTGATTTATCTAAATTTTTTTTCCTTACAATTTGTACTCTAGAATCTGTACCTAGGTACGCTTTCACTGCATCTGCTGAAGGAGCAGCACTCTGAAAGCTTGTGATTTCAAATAAACCTGTTGGATTGTCACCTGGTATCATGTGGCTTCTGACTTTGTCCACCCCAATCCAACACTGGCAACTCCACATCATGGGTACCTTTATACCTAAGACGGTGCTGTAAGTGGTGACTTGTAAACTTTTTCATTGTACTCATGTGATAATAAAGTTAATTCAATTCAATTCAAGTCAAGTCACCATGTATTTGGAGCATGGCAGAGAGCCCAAATTAGGCCAAGGTGTGACACACCTGGTTATCCTGGCAAAGAAGTTTGGAGCACCCCGAAAGCGAGTGCTTCCAATTAAACCTGTTGGACTATAACCTGGTTTTTTTAAGGATTTTTAAGGAAATTTGGGGCTTAGTTGAGGTAGAACCTCGGCTTGTATTTAAAAAAATGATTATTTGTATCAATGAACGTGTAGGATTGGGACTTTCAGTTCTTGGAGTCATCACAATCTATAACACAGAAAAACCCATTGGGTCTATGCCAGTCAGAAACAAACACCTCACTATTCCAATCCCACTTCCCAGCATTTGGCCTGTAGTTTTATTGAGGAATCCTAACAAACAGTGGAGTTACTGAACTCCTGGTTAAACAGCTGAGGCCCTCTGGTCATCCAGGCTTGAGGCCTGCAATAAACCCAGGAAGATTACACATCACAACTTCCATGTATGACCCAACTGGCACGGTCAGTACTGTCCCCTCAGTAGTTGGGCATGCTAGTTTTGTGGGCACCTGCCTTAATATGTGACTGATAGAACCTCTATTGGATTCTGCTGGTGCTTTCCAGTGAGAATTTTCTGTTACCTTCAGGGATCGTATCTTGTCATATGGTAAGTCATCTCAAAATGATCCTCAGGTAATGGTTTGTCTTTGAAGGTATTCATTTTCATGTAGACAACAAAAGAATCCAAAGCAAGAGAAAGGCAGGAAGAGACAAGCCACAACTATTTGAGTGCCAGGCAGTTGCTCTCTTTTGATAAATCAAACTGTTCTTATCAATACAAATCATTCAGACTGACTCAGTCGGTTGGCACAGAAGACACGAGAATGTAAGATGAGGAAAATGCCATTGAGGCTTGGAACCTCAAACATTATTCAATTGTCTGTACCTCATCTCCAATTACTCAGCATCGACCCCTTCCTTTCGATACCATTTTCTGACTAAAATCTCCGTCCTGAAGATTTACACTGTTCCTGCATCTGCAGTCTTTTGGGAAAGAGAATTCCAGGATTCCTCGGAAACATAAAGAATATGCCATTTGGCCTTTCAAGCTGGTGCCACCTTTCACTATGACTATGTCTGATCCCCCAACTCATTACCCTGCTCCTGTCTTCTCCTCATACCCTTTAGCCAAAGAAATAAAGAATCCACATGTAACTCCTGAATGGTCTCAATTTTTGTCCCTTAATTCTAAATTCCCTCACCATCTCACTAATTCTTTACTAAATCCCTCTTATTGTTTGGAATATCTCCAGTCGGCTACACCTTCAACCTGTTAAACTCAAAAGATTAATTAGTTCTTAACAATCTGGCCTCATAATGTAAACCTTTAGCATCAATGGCATTTTAATGAATATGCGATGTACCCCTACTGAGGTCAGAACTATTTAGGAATCCTTGTGCATGATTCACAAGAAGCTAACATTCAAATTCAGCAGGTAATATGGGGATATAAATGGAATGCTGGCCTTTGTTTCAAAGGGAATTAAATATAAAGTATGTAGGTTTAGCTAAAATGATACAAGGTACTAGCTAGGCCACAGCTGGAAAACTGTTTCTGGAAAACTGATAAGGAAAATTTTATTTCCCTTATCTCAGGAATGATACATTAGCATTGGAGGCAGGCTGATACCAGGTATGGAGGGATTGTTTTATGATGAGCCGTTGAGTAGGCTGGGCCTGTAGTCATTGGAGTTTAGAAGAATGAGAGGTGACCTTATTGGTACATATAAGATTCTCAGTGGACTTGACAGGGTAGATGCGGAAAGGTTGATTCCTGTTGCAGGAAAATCTAGGAGTATCCTATTCTTGGATAATCGCAGATTAAGGGCTTGGCCACATGTTTAAATTCATAGAATCCCTACAGTATCTAAGCAGGCCATTCAACCCATCAAGTCCATATCAACCCTCCAAAGAGCATCTCACCAGACACGCCCTCCTGCCCCTGTAACCATGCATTTCCCATGGCTAATCCATCTAGCCTGCATATCCCTGAACACTTGGGAGGAAAGCAGAGTACCTTGGAGGAAACCCATCCAGGTGTGGGGAGAATGTGCAAATTCCACACAGAGTGTCACCCAGGGCTGCAATCAAACACAGATCCCTTGTACTGTGAGGCAGTAGTGCTAACTGCTGAGCCACCATGCTGAGGACCTACTTTACTCAGACAATAATGAATCTGTGGAATTCTTTACTGCAGACGGTGTTGAGGCTGGCTTTTAAGTATATTCAAGGCTGAGATAGACAAATTTTTAATCAGGAAGGGAATTAAGGATAATGGGGAAAAGGCAGTTTATTTATCATTTTTCCTACATAGCGTGCTCAAGCCTGAACACAAAGTCCAAGATAGAGATCAGACAAGGTTTTATTCCACTGAAACATCATTTTTTCCCTTTCCAGTCCCCTCTCACTTTCTGATTAGTCTTTGATTGATGTGTTTTGGGATGGTGAATATTTTCCCAGTGAGTCAATGGGTTTGACAAGATGCAGAAAAAGGATCTGATCCTTGTGACGGATGTCAAATTCTCTTTTGTTGCTTCACATCGCCCCGCCCCATGAACACCGCGTGGAGTTGTTCTTCGACATGTGTGAAATCATCAGCCTTACCAACACCACAAAGGGAAGTACCAGCCTACTCCAGAAAGCACTTGCTCATGGATTCAGACCATTCTCAGGATCTGTCAGTGGTGGAGAAGTTCACTTCCCTCAGCGGCACACTCTTGGGTTGTCTATATTGGTGAGGGCATGTGGAAGAATTGCCAAAACAAGTCGTACCCTCAGAAGAAATTCCTCCTCATCTCTGTCTTAAATGTGCGACTCTTAGTCTGAGATTATTCCCTGTGGTCCTAGACTCTCCCAGACAGACTCTGGACATTATTCTGGGAATGAAGAATAAGTCTGTCTACCTTCTTGAAAGTCTATTGAACAATTGACTCTCTCAGTCTGGTTTGCACATGGTAGACGTGTACTCTGTCCCATTGTCATATCAAGAAGCTCAACCACTCACCCAAGAATACTTTCAGAGGTGCCTGAGGATCAGGTCAGTCAGTTATAACTTTTTTAAAAACTTGTATCAAGTTGAATTCACCTAGTGTTGACATCTTCCAGCATGTCATACATCCCTCTTTCACTTCCAGTGAAGAACCAGTACACACAAGGAAAGACCATCAGAGTTTTTTTTTAAATTCATTCGGGATGAGGGTGAGGATGCTAGGCCAGTATTTATTGCCCATCCCTAATTGCCCAGAGGCCAGTTCGGAGTCAACTACATTGCTGTGTGTCTTAATCTATATTGGTCAGACCAAGTAAGGATGATAGTTTCCTTCCTTCATGGACATTAATGAACCAGATAGGCTTTTCCTGAAAATCAGAAATGGATTCATGGTCACCAGTAGACACTTAATTCCAGGTTTCTGTTGGATTGGAATTCCACCATCTACCTACATGTCTACCATCTGCTGGACTCGAACTAGGGTTGCCAGAACATCCCTGGATCTCTGAATTAACAGCAGTGATAATATCATGAGGTCATCGCCCTCCCATGTAAAGGCAAAGGTCAGCCATGCAGAACCATCATGTCTACTCTTCCATTGAATGACATCATGACTGATCTGATAATCCTCTCACCCACTTTCCTGCCTTAACCTTTGATCCCCTTACAGATTAAAAACCTATCTATCTCAGCCTTGAATATAATTAATGACCCAGCCTTGACAGCTCTCTGTTGTAGAAAATTCCACAGATTCACTCACTAACCTTTGAGAGAAGAAATTTCTCCTCAGCTCTGTCTTAAATGTGTGACCCATTAGTCTGAGATTATCCCCTGTAGTCCTAAACTCTCCCGCAAACCTTCCTACATCTACCCTATCAACTTCCCCAAGAAGCTTCTATTTTTTAATAAGGTCACATTATTCTAAACTCCAATTACTAATACATTCCAAAACCAGTCAATGCACGACTAAATGGGAAAGAGTAAGAGGACTTAATATTTTTGGTACAGGGGTGGGTTGAAATTTTAGGGATAGTGCTGTTTTGAGAAAGAGGTGCAAGAGGTTTGGTGAAGGGGGTTGAGAAAATCACCAGAGGAGTTTAATTGGCATGATGGTAGCCAGGTGTCCTGCAATGATCCCATTGTCCAATCAAAAGGTTGGCGCTGTCGGGCTAATGAGGTGCAAGTTATTTTGTCGCACAGCAGGGTAACAGGCTGGCATTGCCCTGAGATTGAAGCTGGCAAGTTTAAAAAGCTACTTGCCGGATTGGGCAGTGGAGAGAGTAAAGGAAATGGGGCCTCTGTTCACTTTCCAATCCTCCAGAACCCCTAACCCACCAGAGTTGCAGGCACCAATGACCATACTGTGGAGAGGTTTTCTTGCAGTCTGGCAGCCATTGTTTTACAAAACCATTACAATTTTGTCCAGCTGATTCAAGATGGAGATACCTCTATGGTGGATCCCATCCTCATCCTCAAAGACAACAGCAATTGTAAAGATAGTAAATTAAAAGTCAACTTCCATGAGAATACTGTAGGAAATATCTCACTTCAACATCCCCAAAGCCTGTCCACCATCTTCAGGACACGACATTCACTAAGGTCCTTCAGGGAAGGCAACGCCCATCCTTACATGGTCTGGCCTATATATGACTCCTATATATGACACAACAAAGTCATTGACTTTCAGCTGCCTTCTAGGCAATTTGTGTCAGGTAATATATACTGCCCTAGCCAGTGATGCTCTCACCCCATTAATGATAAAAGATAATATCAGATGCATGATGGAATACTCCCCACTTGCCTGGATGAGTGCAGCTCCAATAACACTCAAAAGTCTTGACATCATCCAGGGCAAAGCAACCCACTTGATTGGCACCACATCCACAAACATCCATTCCCTCTTCCACCGATGCTCAGTTGCAGCAGTGTGTACTGAATACGCGATGCACTGCAGAAATTCACCAACGATCCTCAGACAGCACCTTTCAAACCCACAACCACTTCCATCTAGAAGGATAAGGATTATTGGGAACACCACTATTTGCAAGTTCCCCTCCAAGCCACTCACCATCCTGACTTGGAAATATATCTTCATTGCTTCAATGTCACAGGGTCAAAATCCTGGAACTCCCTCCTTAAGGGCATTGTGGATCTGCCTACAGTAAAAAGGCATCTGGATGGGAATATGAAGATGAAGGGTTTAAGAGGGAAATGGGCCAAGTGCTGGCAAATGGGACAAGATTAGGTTAGGAATCTGATCAGCATGGACGAGTTGGACCGAAAGGTCTGTCTCCATGCTGTACATCTCTGACTCTATAAGCTGCAGTGATTCAAGGGCAACTATTAACAGGAAATAAATGCTGGCCAGCCAGCAACAACCATGAACCCCCATGAGTGAATTTTAAAAATTAAACCTTTGCTGGTAGGCACACTACGGCACAATGTGTCCCAGAAATGTTCTTACCCTACATTTATCTTTTAAAGAGGAGAAAATACTAACATGTCAAATGTGAGTTCCAGATCAGAGGGATGGGTATTCTGAAGACAGGAGAGATTGTGCAAGGGCAATTGTCCTTCCAAAAAAAAAATTTGGGTTAATGATTTTTTTAAAACTCGGAGCGAAGCAGATGCTAAGTAAGAGTGGTTCATACTGCTTTTAACCCATTTTAAAGAAAGCCGAATCAATTCCTCATTACAAATGAGACTGAAGGTTATAATGAGGATATTTTCCACTTTAATCAGCATGTTGATCTTGCTATTTTCCCTTTTTATTATAAGGGTGATGAATAGAAATTCTAATTACTTCAATTTTCCACTGGGCGAATTGGTACTGTGTGATTCTATTATCCTTAGCAGCTGAAAAATGGCCTACAATATCAGTCATTTGCTGCTTCCCAAATGATTTAACAGCCACTTAACCAGTCAGGTAACAGGCAAATACATTAATGCAGCTCCACAGTGCAGGGAACAGTCAGTGATAAAATAAAAGAGAACATTGTTACATCCTGATTCAATGGGACAGCCATTTCTGATGGTTGCAAGTTTGATACCCAAGAATGAATATATTGATGCTTACCCCTCAAAACTAAAAAAAAGACTAAACTGCACATTTAAGGAAGAATTTTATGTTTGTTAGCTTCATATGGAAAACTTATTTTTCGATTAATTTCTTTTTAAGTCCTACAAGTGTTTGCACTTGCAATGATTTATTGAGGCAATCAAACTGAGGTTATACGTGGCAGAATCAAATACATGGCTGTGCATTGCATTGGTCCTTTTATGCCATATATTACTGTTTACAGGTCTTCCACCCCTCTCTCCAAACACACAGCCATTTCTTTAACCAACTAATTGGGGCTGCACAAATTCTTACTGACTGGAACTCACTCAACTGCCTCTCAATGCTGTAGAACAAATTGGTCTATCCTTGAGAGAGTCTACAGTTTAAAAAAATGAATTTGAGAAATAAAAACATAATTCTCCAAAGCTCAAATTCAGTAATCATGTCTTTAATAAGTTAACAATACAAAACACTCTGTAGTCACTAATACACCCATTAGATTCAAATATCTTGCACGTTGTTTCACATTGAAGCAGTTATCTTCCACTGATCATGCTTGAAAAACTCCATGGAGGCCAGCATCCAGAGTCCATGTCACCCGCTATTTACACATGCACATTCTATAGGCTCAGACCAGCTAGCTCAGAGCCAGTCCCTGGAGTGAGGAGACGCTCTGACACTCCTGTTTATATTAGATTAGATTAGATTAGATTAGATTAGATTAGATTAGATTAGATTACTTACAGTGTGGAAACAGGCCCTTCGGCCCAACAAGTCCACACCGACCCGCCGAAGCGCAACCCACCCATACCCCTACATTTACCCCTTTAACCTAACACTACGGGCAATTTAGCATGGCCAATTCACCTGACCCGCACATCTTTGGACTGTGGGAGGAAACCGGAGCACCCAGAGGAAACCCACGCAGACACGGGGAGAATGTGCAAACTCCACACAGTCAGTCACCTGAGTCGGGAATTGAACCCAGGTCTCTGGCGCTGTGAGGCAGCAGTGCTAACCACTGTGCCACCGTGCCGCCCATATCTGTCAGCTAGGGCTCCCTGATTGGCCCCAGATTAACAGCCCCACTCAGGGAACTCATACTCAATGAGATCCTCCTAGCCAACCACGTTTCAATCATTATCATACTCTTCAGCAGCTGATCCAGTTGCTGAACTGCAACGTTGGAGCAATCTTTACAATGCTGTTTATAGCTTTCTTCCAGAAGTTGGCAGAAATGTTTCGTACTGTCCAGTTAAAACCCACCCTACAGCATTCAAAGAAATGAATGGTTCTTGTTTAAACCATGTAGTTAGATATCACCTTAGTAAGTCTCATGTCTCTTCATTTCTTTTTACCTTGAAGCTTGCTGATGAAATTAGCAACATGTCAGATGAAGACAAATAAAGATGGCAGGAGTATCAAGGAATATCATTTTCTCACAATCTCTGGCTCAACTTGCTTCAACTTACATTAGCTGGATTTCCATAGCTGACTTTTTCTTGTCTCCAACCTGCACCCCTCAGTCCCAATGACCCCACCCCCAATGAAATAGATATTGTGTGGCAGCCTTCTCTATGTTTCACTGAGGTTTGAATGTTGTATGAAGGCCAAACTCAACTTTGTGTCTCCTTCATAGTTTCAGTGCGACTAAATGTCATTAGACCTCCTTGCCAGCTAAATTATGGTCTAAAAGTGTTACTTTTCATCAAAGTCAATTGGCTTTGTTTATATGTGAAAAAAAACAAACTTTCTTTCAAAAAATTCTGCTAGTAAAGGTTTGAGAATTTCCTACACATTTTCTGTAGCAAACAGCGATCCATATTTCATTATATATCAAAACCTTCATGCCTTCCCCAGCTTTTCAGGTCTCAACTACCAATTTTGATTAAAATAATATGACCATTTCTCACTTTCAGGGAGGTTTCTCATCACGTCAATGTTAGCCAGGCCCCGACTGTTAAAATGGACCATGCCTTGCATAGCAACACTCAGGCAAACCTCCCATAGGCTAAGATTCCAGCCACACTGAGAAGATGTACAGTTAAAGGATTATCCTTCATTATTTCTCAGTCAGCTTTGAAAGTAAGATGTAGAATGCATGACTTTCCCACAATGCATCAAAGAAATTATGTTGAATGGAGAACATTTGTGGATGAAGTGGCCACCCAAAAAATAAGTGATTCATTCCTTCTGAATTCGTAGAAATAGTAATTAACAGAGCTAAGCTCCAGAGATAGGGTAAGAGTGACTGTCCTTGATTGCATTCGACAAAGAATCCAAGCAAAACTGGAATAAATGGGTTCCGGAGGCAAACTCTCCGTCGGTTAGAGTCATGCCTGGCACATAGGAAGATAGCTATTCTTATTGGATGTCAGTCATCGCAGCTCCAGGACATCTCTGCAGGAGTTCCTCAGGGTAGTTTCCTAGCCCAACCATCTTCAGTCCCTTCATCAATGACCTTCCTCCCTTCATAAGGTCAAATTGGAGAATTCCTCTGTTGATTGCACAATATTTTGCACCATTCGTGTCTCCTCAGATACTCCTCATCTGCAGTATGTCCTGGACAACATTGAATCATGGACTGACAAGTGACTAGTACCAATCACGTTGCAGTAGTGACCATCTCTGACAAGCAAGAATCTAACCATCTTCCTTGGTGTTCAATGGCATCACCGTCTTTGAATCCCCTTTACTATCAACATCCTACGGGTTATCATTGATAATAAGCTGACCTGGACAAGCCATATAAATACAGTGACTATAAGAGCAGGTCACAGGCTGGGAATTCTGCAGAAAGTAGCTCACATCCTGATTCCCCAAAGCCTTTCCACCATCTACATGGCACAGTCAGGATTGTGATGGAACATTCATCACTTCTCTGGATGAGTGCAACTCCAACAACAGTCAATAGTTTGATACCATCCAGGACAAAGCAGCTATCAATTGGCACCTCATCCATTAAAACTCACACACTTACCATCAACACTCAGTGGCATTAGTGGGTACCATCTATAAGATTCACTGCAGAAACTCACCAAGGCTCCATTGACAGCATATTCTAAACCCTTGAATGTCTGACATCTGGAAGGACAGGAGCAGCAGATACATGGGAATACCAAACCCACAAGGTCCCCTCCCAGCCAATCACCATCTTAACTTGGAACAATATCATGATGCTTCTAGTGTCACTGATTCAAAATCCTGGAACGCCCTCTTAGCATTGTAGGTCACACCACAACCCAGCACTGCAGTAGTTCAAGACAGCAACTCATCACCATCATCTCAAGGGCAATTATGTATGGACAACACTTTTAGCTTCTGCAGCAATGCCCAGACTCCACAAATGTATAACTGAGGAGAAACTTAGCCATTTCTGACATTTATCCTCACGATCTTCCAGCCATTTACTTTAACATGAATTAAAAAGCTCCCACTATAGTACTTACTAAGACAGAGAGAAATACACAAATTTCGCAGAAATATTTATTGTAAATAGAAATTGGATTTGAATAAGAAATTCCATCACATATGTTGATGTCCAGGGCCAAATCATAAAACATGTTTCTTGTATTTTAACTTATAATACAGGACTAGGAATAGGAACATATAACTTAGAGTGAGATGCCTTCAGCTGCCAATATCCTGGAATTTCCTCCCTAATCCTCTCAGCCTCTATTGTCCATCTGGATATTCCCCAAAACTTCCCTCTTTGACGATTATTTTCCTTTCCCTGTTATTTTCCTTTGACTATTATTTTTGTTTGATTATTATTTTCCTTACCTGTCCGAATATTTCATGGGGGTAACTTTTAAAATAAAAGTGTTCTTATGAAATAACGTGAAAGGTTGCAAGGTTTGTAGCTCAGGTTGAGGTTTAGCTACAGCTCAGCAAGCAAACCTACACCCTAAACGTGAAAGGTTTTATTAAATTGTAGGTGCTTGTCATGACCACATTGAAGACGTCTCTTCTAATTGGTCCATGATCTGAGCATTTGTCTGCATCCGTGTGTATATGTGCATATAATTACCTTTTAATTTGTGAGTGATTCAGTTTTAACAAACACACAGCAGCAAAATGTTGGTCTTCAACACGATATTGATTAAATTTACTACAAAATAACTATGGCAGCTTCTCAAGCAAAAATAATGAAGTTATTACCTAAAATACATACACAAAGATTAAAAGCAGGTAAAGATACTTACAAAGATTAAAACAAGATTTGCCTTTAAGATCATTTTAGGCCCTTTTTTGTGAAGTTTCTGTTTCTGAGGTGAAAGGGTTAAAGTAAGATTCAGCAACTGTGATGACATCTCAGATTAAATAGTCAGTCCAGTCAGCAGGAATTTGAAGAAAGAGGTTTTCAATCCTTGTCGGTTCTGTGGTTACTGCCCTTATAGATTGCCTCGACTCTTTTAGCAGGATAGCAATTAGAGTCATAGAGATGTACAGTATGGAAACGGACCCTAAGATCCGACTCATTCATGCTGACCAATTGATTTCCGAGTGCCTTCCCCAAGGCCTCCTTGGGTCAATAACCCACGCTGATGATGCCTATCAGAGCTCTTCCTGAACGTTATGCATGAAATGGTTAATCTCAGCCAAACTTCATCCCATTCAAAACTCTAAACCCCTGCTATGCTGCTCCAATAAGGGATTGTTAATCATGCTGAGATCCCTTTAAATATCTTCCTGATTCCTTGCCATCTCCAAGGAAGCTATGATTTTTCACACCTTTAGAAGATTCAATGGCTGTACCTGGAGGAGCCTTTCATTTGGATGACTATGTCATTGGTTCTAGAGATAGACAAGCAGGAGACTGGAAGAACACAGCAAGCCAGGCAGCATCAGGAGGTGGAGAGATGAACATTTTGTGTGCAACTCTTCACTGAAACATTGACGTCTCCACCTCCTGACGATGTCTGGCTTACTGTATTCTTCTAGTCTCCTGCTTCTCTACCTTGGATTCCAGATTATTTGCCTCTAACTAAATCTGTTCTAGACATGACAATGTCTGAACAACTCCGAAATGAGCTAATATATCCATCTATACTTCCATCTTGAAGAAAAATGTTTAATCACAATTCATAGGTCTGAAGCAAAATTGCACTTTTAATGGTTATCAATTAAAATGTCTATATTACAATAATTATACATTTGTGATGGTGCTACGTAAATGTCAATTACTGTCATTATAATAACATATCCAATATATGTAGTTTGACTGTGATATCTGAGTTCACTGAGTTTGTGTTTTCTAACTTCTTCAACATACTATACAACCCCTAATGAAATATTCTCAATATTCTTCATTGAAAGCAATTTCTATTAAATTCTCAATTGGATTTATCAGTGACCATCTTCTATTTATTGCCTCTAGTTTTCTAATCCACCACAACTGAAAACATCTTCTTTATACCTACTGGTCTTTCTGCTATAATGCGTGGTAACGTGAATTCACAATAACACAATTGGCAAATTGGGGACGTTGTTTCTAAAACATGAACTTCTAAAACCTGCGCTGCTGTAACATGATTACATCAGTAACACTTTAAATGCTGTTTCTAAAGCGCAGTTTTCCCATAACGTGGGGTTGCGGAAGAATATAACCTACATGTTACAGAAGAACTAGCTGTAATTAATATATTTAGCAACTTCTATCAGGTCACTTCTCAGCCCTCTCTTTTTCTGGACAAAAGGGCCTCAAAATTTTTAGTCTTTCCCCATCATTATCTCCAGTTCTGGTATTATTCTAGTAATCTTTCCTCCAATGACTCCGTAGAGAATCCCTGATTTATAAGCATCCAAGATACAAATCCTTGTATTTACAAATACTTTCCCAGACAAGGGTGTCATGTTAAAGATTTGACAAATGAGCATTTCCCGTACCTATTGGCCATTACTTTATATTCATGTGTGTTGTGTTCTGACTTACATCCAAATCGACTTGACAAATGGACTCAGGAATGGAACCTGTTCACGATGCAAGGACTGCCTGGGTGTATTTTTTTCTAATATGTGCACATCACTTGAAGTATATTCTAACCACAATCCTGTTGAGGTTTAACATGACTTCCTACTTTTTAGCAGCATCCCTCTATAATTAAATCCCAGTGTTTGCTTTGATTTATTTAAATGCCTTTATCAAAGCATAAAACTACCTTTAGTGACTTGTATGTCTGTACACTTAAAACTCTTCACCCATTTCATTACATATCATCCACATACCATGCTAAGTTCCCTCTGCTTCCTACAAAAACACTCTATCATTTCTTTCATTCGCTTTTCCAAGGTTCGGGCCTTGGACTTCCAATGAATTAGTCCACACTGATTACAAACTATTACTATGATTTGCCATTGCTTTCTGCAGGATGGCTGACCAAGAAACTGTCTAATACTTAGTGTCTTGCTTAGCCACATTATGAATGCATCTTCCAAGGCCAACAACTCCACATACTCAAAACTAAAGCTTCTCGTCTAGAGTTAGGGATGCTGCCACTGTTCTTCTATCCCAAAATACATTACCTCACACCTATCCATAATTCCATACATTTACCTGTAAAAAGCCCAATTTATTCATGTTTTCTTCCTTTGAATCGTCTTCTTAATTTGGCGCTGCCGCTAAATTAGAAACTGTGCTAATTAGTACAGAGTACAAATCATAACTGTAAATTGTGAACAACAGTGGTCTGTCACCAGTCCCTGTGGAACACCACTCCCCACTTTTTGCCAGTCTCAAGAGCTGCCCTTAACTCCAACTCTCTATTTTCTCTTTTGTAGCCAGTTACTTATTTACTATACTCCCTATCCCTTGACTCCACATCATCTGACCCTAGTTATGAATCTATTATCCATCACTCTCCTGGTAATAACAGCTTCAAGTGGATTATAAACGATGTCATATGTACAAAATATTATGAATAGAGTACGATATAGTGCCCTGTGTTTGGCTAAAGAGAAATCATCTGCAGAACCAGTCATGCACCTTCTGCCTGCAAGGTCACCAACGGAATGTCTTTATCACATCCATCTGGATCACTGTACTTCGCGGATGCTTGCCAAAAAAAAGGTAATAAAATAAAATGTAAACATTTTTTATTTAATAAAAGAAAATATACTGAAGTCTTATAAAGAACAAAAAAAATCTCATGGTGAGTTTTAAAAGCTGTAATTCAGTTTCAGAAAATGAGTGATGTTCATGAATCGCTCAACTTTCAATATCTGGTTTATGGTGTTATCAGGAGAACTCAGCTGAATTACTACCTTGTAACTCACTGGCATCCATCCATTGTGCAAAATATACTCAGCGGCCATGCAGCCTGGACCTTTTGCTCGTGAATTAAGTTGACGTAC
Source organism: Chiloscyllium plagiosum (assembly GCF_004010195.1). NCBI lineage: Eukaryota > Metazoa > Chordata > Chondrichthyes > Orectolobiformes > Hemiscylliidae > Chiloscyllium > Chiloscyllium plagiosum. The sequence continues at coordinate 58,260,410 of NC_057728.1, read as the reverse complement.
AGGTCGTAAGTCTGAAGAGCCCAGTTTTTGATTCGTGAAGCCTACGAACAGGAGGTCGTTTAGACCTTCCAACCTTGATATGCCATTCAGTCAGATCATGGCTGAGCTGAATATAAACTTGGCAACACAGAAACTGTTGCATATTTTTGGAAAAATAAAGAGAAATCGCCACCAGCTATATTTAAGCAAACCTGTGAACTTTTTTACAATTCAATTATGGGATGTGGGTGTCACTGGCTGGGTCAGCATTTATTGCTGGTCCCTGGTTGCCCTTGACAAGGTGGTGATGAGCCGCCTTCTTGAACCGCTGCAGTCCATGTGCTGTGGGTTGACCCACAATGCTGTTAGGGAGGGAATTCCAGATTTTGACCCAGTGACAGTGAAGGAACAGCGACATATTTTCAAGTCACGATGTTGAGTGGCTTGGAGGGGGACGTTCAGGGGATGGAGTTCCTTTATATCTGCTACCTTCCAGAAGGAAGTGGTTGTAGGTTTAAAAGGTGCTGTCTGAGGATCTTTGGTAAATATCTGCAGTGCATCTTGGAGATAGGACACACTCCTGCTATTGAGTACGTTTCAAGACTGATATAATATCTCATGAGACCCAGGTGTGATTAGCAAGCCCGATTTTTGGTGGGCATCCTCAAAAGCCTTTAAACTGAGTGATTGACAGATCCATTTCAGAGGGCAATTCAGAGTCAACCACATTGTTATGCACTCACTTGTCCCACAAGAAAATAAAATTCCTCACTTACCAGCAATAAATGTTTTGTCCTTCTGATTCAGAGTCATTGATTCTGGACAGTGCAGATAGAGGCCATGTGACCTATTGAGTCTGCACCAACTCTCTGAATTGGCACCCTGTCCACCCCTATACCTGTAAACCTGCATTTTTACCAGGGTGGATGCACCTAGACTTTACCTAGTCCCGGATCCACCACAGGACAATTTAGCATGGCAAACCCACCTCACATGCACATCCTTGGACTGCGGGAGGAAACCAGAGCATCCCCACGCAGACACAGGGAGAATGTACAAACTCCACACAGACAGTTACTCAAGGCTGGAATCGAACCCAGGTCCCTGGCACTGTGAGGTAGCAGTGGTACCCATTGACTCACCATGCAGTGGTGGCCTAGAGCGTGAAAGGAAGGCAGATTTCCTTTCCTGAAGACCATCAGTGAACTGGATGCGATTTTATATCAGTCAATGATTGTTTCCCGATTATCATTACTAAGAGTAGCTTTCAATTTCATATTCATGAATTCATCTAAATTCCACCAGCTACCAGGGTAAGATTGCACATCCCCAGAATCTGAAATAAAAACAGGAAGTGCTGGAGAAACTCAACAGGTCAATGTGCAGAAAGAAAGAGAGTTAACGTTTCCAGTCCAATGACTCTTCTTCAGTTGAGGTGAGCAAGAACAAGTGAAGAAAGATGTACTGAGAGTGGCAGAGCATGAGTCTTGATAGGAGGTGGGCATCCTCAAGAGTCAAGCATCCCCCTGAAGTTAACTTCAGAACTCAGAGCCAGAGCAATAGTGTCCAGTCACTAATGGGGCGGCACGGTGGCACAGTGGTTAGCACTGCTGCCTCACAGCACCTGAGACCCGGGTTCAATTCCCGCCTCAGGCGACTGACTGTGTGGAGTTTGCACGTTCTCCCCGTGTCTGCATGGGTTTCCTCCGGGTGCTCCGGTTTCCTCCCACAGTCCAAAGATGTGCAGGTCAGGTGAATTGGCCATGCTAAATTGCCCGTAGTGTTAGGTAAGGGGTAAATGTAGGGGTATGGGTGGGTTGCGCTTCAGCGGGGCGGTGTGGACTTGTTGGGCCGAAGGGCCTGTTTCCACACTGTAAGTAATCTAATCTAATCTAATGCCATCTGGGTCAGGATTCAAACCCTTCACTACATGACTCAAGCTGAGACTAATGTGGGAAGAGGTGGAAAAAGATTGCAGAGTGACATAAGACTCAACACTGCTGTGCAGAGTGGCAATTAACAAAGCAAACAGCATGCAGAACCAGATTTCTGATTTAAGATACATCCTGACATGTAAACTTCAGGCAGGACATGAACTGAATATTTATTGTGTACAATTCTGGTCACCGCATTACAGGAATGATGTGGAATTTTTGAAAAGGGTTCAGAGGAGATTTACTGGGATGTTGCCTGGTGTGGAGGGAAGGCCTTATGAGGAAAGGGAATTGAGGCTGTTTTCATAAGAGAGAAGAAGGTTGAGAGGTGACTTAATTGAGAAATATAAGATAATCAGAGGGTTAGATAGGGTGGGCGATGAGAGCCTTTTTCCTCGGATGGTGATGGCTAGCATGAGGCGGCATTGCTTTAAATTGAGGGGTGACAGATGGAGGACAGATGTCAGAGGTATTTTCTTTACTCAGAGAGGAGGAGAGATGTGGAATGCCTGCAACAGTAGGAGACTCGTCAACTTTAAGTGCATTTAAATGGTCATTGGATAAACATAGAGATGAAAATGGGACAATGTAGGATAGATGAGCTTCAAATTGGTTTCACAGGTCGGTGCAATATCGAGGGCTGAAGGGCCTGTATTGCACTGTAATGTTCTATGTTCTATGAACAGAATATTCAGTTCTGACCAGTCTATAAGAAGAAGCAGTGCAGTATATCCTCACAGTTTTCATCCCCTGTGGGTCAGTGAATTACTGGAAAGCTCAGAAAGAGGCATATGTGAGGGAATGTTAATGACAGCAATAAAATATGCAAGTTGTGTCGAAAAGGTTAATCCTGAAGAATATCTTAAATTACGCGAGAAATGCAAGATAAGGGGACAAAGGGACATACTGCTGAAAGATAAGTGGTGGCAGTTCATAAATCATTGAAAGACAATACCCAGTGTCATGAGACTGTTGGAGAAGCGAGAAGCAAGAAACAAAGTGAGGGTGTATAACAAGCACGATTCTGTATTAGACTTATATAAGAAAAGAATCACAGCAGATAATAAGACGATTAGGCATAGGAGCAGAAATTGGGCCATTCAGCCCATCGGGTCTGTTCCGCCATTCAATCATGGCTGCTAAGTTCCTCAGCTGAAAATGTGTTGCTGGAAAAGCGCAGCAGGTCAGGCAGCATCCAAGGAACAGGAGAATCGATGTTTCGGGCATAAGCCCTTCCTGAAGAAGGGCTTATGCCCGAAACGTCAATTCTCCTGTTCCTTGGATGCTGCCTGACCTGCTGCGCTTTTCCAGCAACACATTTTCAGCTCTGATCTCCAGCATCTGCAGCCCTCACTTTCTCTCTGATAAGTTCCTCAACCCCATTCCCCTACTTTTTCCCTGTAACCCTTGATCCCCTTGATACTCAAGAATCTATCTATCTCAGTCTTAAATATACTCAACGATCTGGGCTCCACAGCCTTCTGTGGCAGTGAATTCCATAGATTCACCACTCTCTGGCTGAAGAGGCTTCTCCTTACCTCCATTCAAAAAGGTCTTCCTTCATTCTAAGTTCTTTACTCTAAGGCTGTGTCCTCGGGGCCTAGTCTCTCCTACCAATGGAAAAATCTTCCTTACATCCACTCTCTCCAGGCCATTCAGTATTCTGTAAGTTTCAATTAGATCGCCCTTCATCCTTCTAAACTCCATCGAGTATAAACCTAGAGTCCTCAAATATTCCTCATATGTTAAGCTTTTCATTCCTGAGACCCTTCTCATGAACGTCCTCTGAACACACTCCAGGGCCAATACATCCTTCCCGAGACATGGGGCCCAAAACTGCACACAATACTCAAAATGTGGTCTGACCAGAGCCTTGTAGAGACTCAGAAGTACACCCCTGCTTTTATATTCAAGTCCTCGCAAAATAAATGCTATCATTGCATTTGCCTGCCTAACTACTGACTCAACCTGCAATTTTACCTTGAGAGAATCCTGGACTAGAACTCCCAAGTCTCTTTGCACTTCAGACTGAATTTTCTCTCCGTTTAGAAAACAATCCATCCCTCTTCTTCCTACCAGAGTGCATGACCTCACACTTTCCCATGTTGTACTCCATCTGCCACTTCTTTGCCCACTCGCCTAACCTGTCCAAATCCATCTGTAGCCTCCCCGCCTCCTCGATGCTACCTGTTCCACTACCTATCTTTGTGTCATCTGCAAACTTAGCCAGAATACCCTCAGTTCCTTCATCTAGATTATTAATGTATAAAGTGAACAGTTGTAATCCCAACACTGAGCCTTGTGGAACACCACTTGTCACCAGCTGCCATCCTGAGAAGGACCCTTTTATCCCCACTCACTGCCCACTGCCAGAAGCCAAGCTTCTATCCATGCTAGCACCTTGCCTCTGACACCATGGGCTCTTATCTTACTCAGTAGAATCCTGTGTGCCACCTTGTCAAAGGCCTTCTTGAAGTCCAGGTAAATAACATCCATTGGTTCTCCTTAGTCTAACCTGCTTATCATTTCTTCAAAGAAGTCTAGCAGATTTGTCAGGCATGACCTGCCTTTGATGAAACCATGCTGATCAGGCAGTATCCATGGACAGTTCTACAGAATAGAATAGAATCCCTACGGTGTGGAAACAGGCCATTTGGCTCAACAATCCACACCGACCCTCCTAAAAGTAATCCACCTAGAACCATTCCCCTCCCCTATTACTCTAAATTTACGCCTGCCTTATGCACCTATCCAGGACACAATGGGAAATTTAACACGGCCAATTCACCAAACTTGCACATCTTTGGATTGTGGGGGAGCCCAGAGGAAACCCACGTAAACACAGGGAGAACGTGCAAACTCCACACAGACAGTCACCTAAGGCTGGAATCAAAACCAGGTCCCTGGTGTTGTGCGGCAGCAGTACTAACCACTGAGCTATTGTGCCGACCCTTCTGATGAAGAGTCATCTGGACTCGAAATATTAGCTTGCTCCCTCCCCACAGATGCTGCCTGACCTGCTGTGATCTCCAGCATTGTTTTGATTTCAGTCATAAGTCACCATATTCCCAGTCTCTCATCAGAGACAACTAGTGGTGACTTAACCTGAGGGTCACTGCACCTCAGTCAAGAGGTAAAATGGAGAAGGCGGGACCTTCATGGCAACCTCAGTCAATACAGGAAATGGACCTTTGCTGCTGGTGTCATAGCTTCACTGCAAACTAGCCATCCAGCCAACTGAGCTAAGCAACCCCTTTCATTGATTGAGTGGTGTCTACACGAGTCGATTAATTGAGCTCAATGGGCTGATGACAACAAATCATGGCACTGTAAAGTATAAGAGAATCTTTAGAGGCAAAGTTGTACTTTATGTTCAGAAATTTATCTCTGGAATCAAAAGTGCAGTGAGTGTAAATTGGCCTCACCCAACCACAAGAGCAAATTAATCGAGTAGGCAAACACCATGGGTTTTAGGAAATAGCTAGGTTCACAGGATCCAATGGTGTGAGGTATTGTTGCTCTCCTGAAGCTTACTTGATTGATATTAAGAGACAATTTGTAAATGGCTTGGTGTTCATAGAACCCCCACAGTGTGGAAGCAGGCCATTCAGCCCATCAGGTCCACACCAACCATCCAAAGAGCATTCCACACTGACCTACCCTATCCCTGCATTTCCCATGGCTAGTCTGTACACTATGGATAATTTAGCACGGCCAATTCACCTGACCTGCACATCTTTGGACTGTGGGAGGAAACCGGAGCACCCGGAGGAAACCCACACAGACACAGGGAAAAATGTGCAAAATTCACAGTCGCTCGAGCTATCATGAGCTATCATGCTATTGGTAGCTCTTGTTGCATCATTGGTATGGTCCCTGCCTCCAGGCCAGAAGTCCTGGACTCAAGTCCAAACTTCTCCAGAGGCATGTCATAACATCTGTGAACAAGTTGATAAGCAATATCTGAAAATGATTCGGAGGCTGTTCTTAAAAAACCCAAAGCTTGCAGCAAAGTTTTATATTTTTCTTGAAGTGTTGAACTGCTGGATATGCCACCAGATGTGAGGGTGATATTGTCCAAGTAACTTTCAATGAAGAAACAAACATTCTCCAGGCCATATCAATTTTTCTCATTAACATTCTTCATACTGATATAAAAATCAATGGGCTCAGGGGTTTGTATACAGCCAAAAGCTGCATGAAATTCAGATTTATTGACAACTTATTTTGTTAGACAAACAGACAGACGTACCTGCAGAAACTCTGGATATAAAAATAAGACATTGAGTCGAATCAATCAACTAAAATTCAATTTAGAATTGTAGAAGCAGCATCAGCAATGAAACAAAATCAGTTAAAATGAGAATGAACTGCTTCACAGAACCCAAGTTTAAGCCAAAAGCATAATTTATTTGTGAAGCGCGTGAACACATTTAACAAATACTCTTTGCCTATGGAGATGGTACAAATAAATGATGTTCACCAGACCATCAAATTTCCCACACTCACCCCAAGAAATGGACAAGACATGAACGCACCACCGAGAAAATTAGAGATTAGGACGAAACAATTTGCATCTATTAATTATTTTTCATTTCTTTTTAAAAGATGGTTCCAAAGCACTTCATGGCTAGCATCTCAAAGTCATTGTTGTAATGTGGGCATATGTGAAAGCCTCAGGCGACTGACTGTGTGGAGTTTACACGTTCTCCCCGTGTCTGCGTGGGTTTCCTCCGGGTGCTCCGGTTTCCTCCCACAGTCCAAAGATGTGCAGGTCAGGTGAATTGGCCATGCTAAATTGCCCGTAGTGTTAGGTAAGTAAGGGGCAAATGTAGGGGTATGGGTGGGTTGCGCTTCGGCGGGTCGGTGTGGACTTGTTGGGCCGAAGGGCCTGTTTCCACACTGTAATGTAATCTAAATGTAATCTAATCTAAATCAAATTGTGAATAGTAAGATTCCACAAATATTCATGAGCGGAATGACCTGCACTGTTGATAAATAGTGACAGAGTAATGTTAAATCTTGAAATCTGAAGAGACAAGGAGAGATCTATTCTGGCACTATTCCTGTAGACAACCTAGTTTATGATCTGATCTTTACAAAAAAAAACATCTTTGCCAAACCACCTTTGAATCACCGTGTGATATATGGAGTGACCCTTTATACCATGAGGTACAGCACTACCTTATTGCTGTAAGTGTTCCCATTGTACAAAGCCTGACAGTGCAACAAAAGGACTAAGCAATTTTTCACCAAATGTTTATTGAGAAGAGATTTCCAGTCCCAATACTTAAAACATATTCTTTACCCTTGTCCTGCTACAGGTGAAATCTGTCAGATATCAAGATATGAGAAATATATTTTGTGGCTATCCAATGTAAAAACATGCAACCTTCAATCTCTGCAAAATCACCTTTAATTAGATGTAGTGATGCGAAAAATTGGGATTTCCCTCCTTCAACAGAAAAGGTACAGTCTGTTTAATAAGGTAACTAAGAAGGTAACTTGGCTGCAACTATTTCCACTGACAGAATTTTAATGTGAATGGCAAAAGTGACAGAGAAGGAACAGGTGAATTGTTTTTATGCACAGAGGTGCAATGAATCAGTATACAATGGTAACTTTTAAAATGGAATTGGATAAACACCTGAAGGGGAGAAAATAGGGAAGAGCTAGGGAGTGGAGCTAATTGGATAGCTCTTTCTATGAGTGGATGGGCCGAAGGATCTCCTGCTGTCCTGTAAGATTCTGAAATTTCTGAGATCCAAGACAAAATTAGCAAAACCATTTAAATTCGGTTCAATGCAAGTTTGGAAACCTTCTGGAAATGGAGGTCATTAAGGTATCAGTAGAAACTGAGATAACACGGTTCAGGAAAGGGACAGGAATAAATCTTCTGGGTCAGCGGAAACAAACCTTTTGGTTTTCTGCCATAAAGTATGGCTCCATGCCACTAAACCAGTAATCGTTGTTGCTATGACAGTACTCACTGCCAAAAGTACACACTCGCACATGCATGCGCACACACATACATACACCCTCACCCATGGACACACACACTGCCAAAAGCACACACTCACACGCACACATGCACACAGATATACCAACACACACAGACAAAACCATCCACTCACATGCACACTCACACACACACACAGGTAAAAGCAACACACAGACATACAAAACACGCAGTAATACACACAGCCAAAAGCACACACATGAATGTAGGTTTGCTCGCTGAACTGGAAGGTTCATTTTCAGACGTTTCGTCACCCTACTAGGTAACACCTTCAGTGGGCCTCAGATGGTGCAGTGCACATGATTCCTGCTTTCTATTTATATATTTGGGTTTTTTGAGGTTTGTGATGTCATTGCCTGTGGTGACATCATTACCTATGGTGATGTCATTTCCGGTTGTTTTTCTCAGGGGGTGGTAGATGGGGTCTAACTTGGTGCATTTGTTGATAGAGTTCCGATTGGAATGTCATGCTTCTAGGAATTCTCATGCGTGTCGCTGTTTGGCTTGTCCTAGGATAGATGTGTTGGCCCAGTTGAAGTGGTGTCCTTCCTTATCTGTATGTTAGGATACTAGTGAGAGAGGGTCATGTTGTTTCGTGGCTAGTTGATGTTCATGTATCCTGGTGGCTAGTTTTCTGCCTGTTTGTCCAATCCTGTTTGTAAAGCAAAGTGATGCCAACATTTTGGTTTCAATTCCTATGAGGTTGGGGTTACTATGAAGGTCCTACCTTCCTAACCTCTCCCTTTCCTGAGGTATGGTCATCACCAGTTTTCTCTCTCTCTAAAGGGAAATCAGCCCTCTGGTTCTCTGGGACTATGCGGAAGTTCTCTGGGACTATGGCAACTTGACCTAATCCACCCCTTATTGTATTAATCACTTTGAGTCATCGAATTGCTCTTCAGTCTTCTTCCATCCAATGAACATAAGCTGGTTGTGGAAAAGTACTGTATTTGTCTCATGGTGGTAGAATAGAACATTGAAGGAGATACTGGTGCCAGGATTGAAGATCACATTGCAAATGTGAGAACAGGCGGCAGTGTAGGAAATTTGGTCACAGATTGGCTATAGTCTGCAAAGTGATTTTTAAACTGTTCTGTGAATAAACTGTGGCCATAAAAATTGCTTCCTTCTTATCAGCATTGAAGGCAGATAACACTATTTAAGATAACAACTGCTTATTTTTTTTCTCTCTCAAGCTAGCTTTAGAAAGGGAACCAAGAAAATAGACTCAACCACAGCTTCAAACAGGACCTTGCTGCAAGTGAATCCCCAATAAATGGGCGAAAGACAATATTACCTTGTATGGTATACAATCATAACAGGAAGAGGTACAAAGAAAACAATGCAACATCACGACAGGCTGTTCTGCTGCGCTGGTGATTGACTGCAAGCTGCAGGACTTCTAAGCAGCCGATCCCATTGTAAATATGCACTATTCCTTAAGTGTTTAATGAAGACATACCACATTTAATGGAACTGTATTGAGGTAGGTGTGTCTCATTATCATAGTCAGAATCCTTAGACCATGTCACAGGGAGACAGGGTGGTTAAGAAGGCATTTGGCACAATTGACTTCATTGCTCAGACTATTGTGTAAAGGAATTAGAATAGAATCTCTACAGTGTGAAAACTGGCCCTTTGGTCCAACAAGTCCGTGCTAACCCTCTGAAAAGTAACCCATCCAGACCCATTCCCCCTACCTTATATTTAGCTGTGACTAATGCACCTAACCTACACAACTCTGTATACTTTGGGCAACTTAGCACAGCCAATTCACCTAACTTGCACATCTTTGGACTGTGGGAGGAAACCAGAGCAACCACAAGGAACCCACACAGACACAGGGAGAATGTACAAATACAACACAGACTGGAATTGGACCCAGGTCCCCAGCACTATGAGGTAGCAGTGCTAACCACGGTGTCACCATAGGACATCATGTCGAGGTTGTACAGGATATTGGTGAGGTCTTTTCTGGGGTACTGTGTACAGTTCTGGTTGCCCTGTTATAGGAAGGATATTATTAAACTAGAGAGGGTTCAGAAGAGATTTACAAGGATGTTGCCAGCAATGGAAGGTTTGAGATACAGGGAGATGCTGAACAGGCTTGGACATTTTTCACTGGAGTGTAGGAGGCTGAAGAGTGGTATTATAGAGATTTATAAAATCATGATGGGGATAGATACAGTGAATGGCAGGCGTCTTTTCCCTCGGGCGGGAGACTTCAAGACGAGGGGGCATATTTTTAAGATGAGAGAAGAAAGACTTAAAAAAGGGACCTGAGGGGCAACTTTTTTACACAGAGAGTGGTTCATGTGTGGAGTGAAATGCCAGAGGAAGTGGTGGATGCAGTACAGTTCCAACATTTAAAAGACATTTGGGTAAGTACACGAATAGGAAAGGTTTGGAGGGATATGGGCCAAGCACGGGCGGGTGGGACTGGATTAGTTTGGGATTATGTTCATCGTGGGTTGGTTTGACCGAAAGGTCTGTTTCCATGCTATCTGAACCTATGGCTCTGTATGAAAGTGTCACATGTATGTAGAGTGAGAAATGAAGGTAGTTTCTCAGGTCATTGACTTTCCATTAGAACTGGTCAATGCTGGTCAACTCTTACTCCATCTTCATAGACTTAACTAGGTCTCACTCAGTTACAACTATGCAATTCACCTCAGCAACACCAAGTTCCTAATTTTGTGGAGGAGGATTTTTCTAAATACCTTTTTTAATTTATTCATGACTGTCATATGTTTACAAAGCCTAATTCTATTCTCCCCAACAAATAAAACCGCTTTCCCTACACGTACGCTTTCACACCCCATCATCAATTCAAGGCCCTGCATCAGGTCTCCCTTCAGTCTGCCCTTTCCTATGGAAAAGATCCCCAGTTTGTACAGTTTGCAGCAGAGATCTACCAAAATATTACCTGTCCTGGAGTGTTTCACTCATGAAGATAGATTGGGGTTGTGTTCCTCAGAGCAGAGAAGACTGGAGGTGGACCTGACTAAGGTGTGCAAACTGTTGAGGGAAGTGTATCAGGTAGATACTAAGAAATATTTCCCCTTAGTAAAAGGGTCAACATCCAGGAGCTGTAGATTTTAGTTAAGGAGCAGGATGTTTCATGGAGATTTGAGGAGAGTTTGTTTTCACCTAGAAGGTGCTGGTTATCTGGAATTCAATGCAGAAAAGGATAGTAGAGACAGGAACCAGCAATATGTTTCAGAACTATTTCAGAACAATTAAAATGCCATAGCATGCTAGCTACAGGCTACGTGCCAGAAAGTGGGCCTAGAGAAGGTTTGAGGACCAGCACAAACATGATAGAGCAAAGGGCCTTTATTCATGTTACATTATTCTATGTATTTGAGTCTTTCCAGACAGCTGTACCAGGACAGTTTTGGCACCATCTTTATAATTATTTTTGCACCTCCACCTGTACCTTTTCACAATGCAGAAAGCAGAACTGCAATAAGACTGAAGGACTTTTTAAACTTTAGATGTCAAACTTGGTCTGGAGATTGAAGTTACTCTGACAGGAAACAAAACAATTTCAGGCTGTGCACAATGAAACACAATTTGCCCAGCAGAAATCCCTCCTGTATGACTTGAGAAAAAACTCAGCAGTACCAAACCAAACTTTGGGAATCTTCATTGATCTGCTCATGATCGGAAAACTCCCTGACAAAGTTTTCATTTGTTTCCGTATCCACTCTGTCTGTTGTCTGGAGGGCTTCTGTTGGGCTGAATGGTCTTTTACACTCATTAAAATTTCAATAATTTTGCAAAATAGGAAAAAAACGTTGTGGAGATATGTCATTATCAATACACGTAGATGCCAGAGCAGGAGGATTTGGAACGCTTGCGTGATACGTCAGCCTTTCCATTCAATGGATTGTTTCTTTTTTTTCAGTCTCCATCCCCAAGGATAAACGATTCCATTACATGGAGAGATGAGAGAGGATGGAATTCTTCTGGGAACAGAGAAGGTCAAAGGGAAATTTAATACAGGTATTCAAAATAATGAAGCATTCTGATATCATAAGTAACCGTCAACTTGGGTCTGACTTCATTTTATGAATTGAATTGAATTTATTGTCATGTGTACCGAGGCACAGTGAAAAGCTTTGTCTTGCAAGCAATACAGGCAGATCACAGAGTTAAATAGCATAGATAAGGAAATAATAGGTAAACAGCGGCAAAAACCAAAACACAGGTACAGGTGAATGCTAAGAGTTTGTGAGTCCATTCAGTAAGCTGGCTTTGAGGATTGGAGGAGCTTCAAATCTGTGAGTTTAGATAAAACATAGTTATTAGTAATTTTTAGACGTATGCTATTAAGTTTAAAGAGTGTAGAACCATTATAGGAAATAGGAAACTTAGATCTGCACACAGGAACTCGCAAGGAGTTGACCATATCTGACGCCATCTTGCATCCTAGTCATTTTGCACTCTTCAGGACAATGGCAAATATTTATCTATCTAACTTTATTTCTTATTTTTCTAACTCATGCTATGAATAGCTGTAATGTAATAATACTTTTTTCTTTATTTCTCTATTTTGCACCTAAGATTTGTACTTAGATACCCTTTACCTAAGATGGCACCATATGCAGCAACTTGTAAACTTTTCACTGTGTCCCTGTACATTTGAACTTGAGTAGATGTGACAATTAACCTCAACCTAAACCTAAATATCTTGCTAAATGCAGGACAAAAATATTTGATAACGTGTCCTTTTTCAGACATGCTAAAGTCCTGTGCTATCCACTGACTAAAAAGAGGAACTTTACACTCACAGAAGGTAGTCAGTAACTGATGAATACAGGTTATAATAATTTTTCTTATCCATTCACGGGATGTGAGCATCAATGGTCAGGGCAGAATTTAATGCTTCTCCTAATTGTCAAGAGGGCAGCTGAGAGTTTTCATTTCTCTCCAGGGGCAAGGGCGTCGCTGGCTTGTCAGCATTGATTGCCTATTTTCATTATTGTCCTTAAGGAAGCAGTGGTGAGCTTTCTCCACATGGCTATTGTTCTGGAGTCACACGTAGGCCAGACCATGTAATCTCTGCAGATTTGCTTTCCTAAAGGGCGTTGGTGAACCAGATGTTTTCACACAGTTGACCAATGATAATATACAGTCATAGAGTCATAGAGATGTACAGCACGGAAACAGACCCTTCCGCCTAACTCATCCATGCTAACCAGATATCCCAACACAATCTAGTCTCACTTGCCAGCACCAGGTCCATATCCCTCCACACCTTTCCTATTCATATACCCATCCAGAGGCCTTTTAAATGTTGTAATTGTACCAGCCTCCACCACTTCCTCTGGCAGTTCATTCCACACATGCACCACCCTCTGTATGAAAAAAATGCCCCTTAGGTCCCTTTTAAATCTTTCCCCACTCACTCTAAACCTATACCCTCTAGGTTTGGACTTCCCCAACCAAGGGAAAAGTCTATTTACCCTATCCATGCTTCTCATGATTTTATAAACCTCTATAAGGTCACCTCACAGCCTCCAATACTCCAGGGAAAACAGCCCCAGCCTGTTCAGCCTCTCCCTATAGCTCAAACTCTCCAACCCTGGCAACATCCTTGTAAATCCTTTTTGCACCCTTTCCAGTTTCACAATATATTTCCTATAGCAGGGCGACCAGAATTGAAAACAATAACCATTAGGCCATCTCTGTATTTCAGATTTTACTGAATTTAAATTTTGCCATCTGCCATGGTGGGGTTTGAACCCATGTCCCAAGTATATTGACATGGAGTTTTGCATTACAAGTCCTGTGATCTTACTATGACATTGCTGCCTCCACTAAATTTGCAAAAGAGAGAGAGAGAGAGACCTCCCAAAGTGTGAAAATTAGATCTTTTTAAATATAATGTATTTTTAAAAAATTTAAATAATGTTGTTAATATTAGTAATACATAACCTAAAAGGGTAATGGTAATGTATTCAATAGTAACTTTCAAAAGGAAACTGAATAAATAATTGAATGGGGAGAATGCTCAGGGAAAAGGAGTCAGCTAGGACAATAGGGCGAGTTAGAATTAGCTCTTTTACAGAATCAGCGCATGCAATGATGGGTCGAATGGCTTCATTCCATACTATTACTCTGTGACTCTATCTTGATTATATTCTTGGTTTTGTAATGTCGGATTACATCTGGAATTGTAAGATTGCATTTCCCAACATCCTGTACCATATATCGAGACTTGCTTGACAGGAAGTGGGAACTGAAAATCAGGTGTTATCCCAGTTTCCCTGTTTCATTTCGTGTCCTTACAAACAGGTGGTTGATAAAACAGAATTTCCACAAATTTTGTCAAGTAATTCTCTCTTTAATGTTCACATCAACCTTGTGAGTATTGGGAAAATGTTGTCAGCTGGTTCTGAGGGTAAGATCGAAGTCTGCAAAGCCACAATTCTCATCCAAACTTGAGAGTTGGCTTTAGTGACTTAATCTGACTATACTATTGTCACGCAGTCTCCAGTAATGAACTGCAAATGATTTTGTAGCTTATTGACAATTATGACGTTGCCAGCATTAGTCCTTCAGCATGCTTATCAATGGAATGGAGTCCATCTGAAAAGACAGCCACTGTTGGCTGTAGAATAGGCCCAAGCCTCAACAAAATCACTTCGTAAGAAACATAGATACAATGGGGTAACTACCAGGCAGTAATCAGGGCCTTACATACCAGGCCATGATTGTAGCTGTTGTAACGCAATGGTAGTGTCCCTAACTCTGAGCCAGAGTTTTTTACACCTTTAAATCTCAACTGAGGTCTGCCACAATTTCTTTGCCCAGGTGGCGAAAAATGATCAACTATCAAGCACTTTCTACTTCAAACGCCTAATATATAACAATGACCCAGAGTCTTGTCTTTTTTTCTCGTATTTCTCAGGCATTAAGTGCTTTCAACACTTTATACATTGCCAGAACAAGTGGCATAGAATCGTGTAAATTAATCCATTCCAAGCTTCATCAGTGACAGTCCAAATGTAAACCACTTAAAGACAATTGTGGTTTCAACACTTACCACCTTTCACAATATGCAATAGGCGGAAAACCTGGACTTGGATTCAATTGAAGATAGTTTTACAGTTCTAGTTATCCTGTGTGCCCTTTCACTAAGTTAATGTGACATTGCACTGGGGAAGTTACTGATCTATGGCACTGTCTAGTTTTCTCGCTGACGATGCTAGCGATTAAGTTGCAGTAATTTCAGTCTTTTCCCAGCCTAGACAGGTAAAACAATGAAAATATCCATCTGACAGACTTCATGCAATTGGATGCATGTATCTTTTTACAGGCATTGGCTGATCTGTTGTCAAATTGAAGGCTGGGAATGTCAAAGAGGAAATTGGGAGCATCCGGAAATGTTATCCTGTTGATTGTGAAGGTCCATTGCTGTCTAGCAAGTCAGGGTATCACAGATAAAACAAGTTCCCCTCATCCAAGGGCTAACTGAGCTATGAAGTGAGGGATTTCTATGACATTGCCATCTGCACCCGTTCCATTAGATGATTCTGTCCCCTTGCAAAAGCCTTAAATGTAGTAGCCTGCTTTTAATATGAAGAGATTTGGTTCTGTTGGGGACTTAATTAAAGCTAATCACAATGAGACAATCAGGAGTTACTCATGGAACAAGATGTACAATCCCTGTGGGATGAACCTAGCTAATGGTAATACTATAAAAGTCATATAGCAGTGAGGTTTAGACCATGATATGTAGAAGTAGGTCATTCAGCCCACTAGGTCTACTCTGCCATTAAATGAAGTCATAGTTGATCTGAATTGACAATTCTGCTTTCCTGTCTTTTCTCTACTGCCCTTGATTCCCTTCCTGATTAAGTATCATTCTATCTTGAATATGCTTCGTGACACAGACTCAACAGCTTGCTGTGCTAAAAGATTCTACATATTTACAATCCTCTGAGAGAAGAAATTCCCCCTGTTCTCTGTCATGGAATCCCTACAGTGTAATACAGGCCATTTGGCCCATTGAGTCTGTACCAACCCTCCAAAGTGCATCCCACTGTGTCCCCATAAGCCTACATTTACCATGGCCAATCCATCCAAGCTGCCAATCTTTGGACTGTAGAAGGAAACCGTAGCAGCCGGCAGAAACCCAGAGTGCAAACTTCGACACAGACAGGCACCCAAGGCTAGAATCAAACCTGGGTCCCTGGTGCTGTGAGTCCTCTGAGTCATTCTGCATCCATGCTTGTTCAAAATGGACAACCCCCTGTTCTGAGATGATACCTTCTGGTCCTAGAATCTCCCACAAGGGAATCAACATTTCTGCATCTACCATGACAAGTCACCAATGAATCTTGTATGTTTCAATAAAGTTGTAGCACAGTCTTCTCAACTCCAATGAATAATGGCCCAATGAGTACAGCCTTAGTGTCATAGAGTCATAGAGATGTACAGCATGGATACAGACCTTTCCATCCAACTCACCCACGCCGACTAGATATCCTCAAATAATCTTGTCCCATTTGCCAGCACTTGGCCCATATCCCTCAAAACTCTTCCTATTCATGTACCTGTCTAGATGCTTTTAAATACTGTAATTGTACCAGTCTCCACCACTTCCTCTCTTAGCTCATTCCACACACACGGCACTCGTTGCATGAAAAGTTGCCCCTTAGGTTTCTTTTATACCTTTCCCCTCTCACCCTAAACCTATGCCCTCTAGTTTGGGACTTGCCCACCCCAGGGAAAAGACCTTGCCTATTTGCCCTATCCATGCCCCTCATGATTTTATAAACCTTTATAATGTCACCCCTCAACCTCGAACGCTCCAGAGAAGGTAGCCCCAGCCGATTCAGCATCTCCCTGTAGCTCCAACCCTCCGACCCTGGCAACATCCTTGACTTGACAGACCACAAGTTTTATATTTTGCAGTTTGGTTACTGGTGGGGATCAGTCCCTGAGCATATTCTCATGAGACCTTAAGACCATGAGACAGGAGAACAGAAGTAGGCCATTCAGCCCATTAAGTCTGCTTTACCATTCAATGAGATCATGGCTGATCTGATAATCCTCAACCCCACTTTGCTGCCTTTTCCATATAACCTTTGAGCCCCATACTAATTAAAAATCTGTCAACTCAGCCTTGAATATACTCACCCCAGTTCAACACCAGCATCTACAAACCAGCCTCTGTTGCCCTCTACAGTAAAGAATTCCACAGATTCACTACCCTCTGAGAGAAGATGTTCCTCCTCATCTCTGTCTTAAATATGTGACTCCTTATTCTGAGATTGTGCCCTCTGGCCCTAGACTCTCCCACAAGTGGAAACACACCTACCCTGTCAAGTCCCATAAGAATTTTAGAAATCACACAACACCAGGTTATAGTCCAACAGGTTTATTTGGAAGCACTAGCTTTTGGAGCGCTGCTCCTTCATCAGGTGGTTGTGGAGTGTAAGATCGTAAGACACAGAATTTATAGCAAAGGTTTACAGTGTGATGTAACTGAAATGATATATTGAAAAGACCTGGATTGTTTGTGAAGTCTCTCATCTTTTAGAATGAACATATTGGTTTCAGTTCTTTCATGTGTAAATCGCAGAACTTCTTAAAATTACATTCTCAAGTGAACTTTAACAATTGCCAGCTTAAAGTGGAGAGGAACTCCAAAACGATCGCATATATTGACCCAGATATCAAGTTTCTATAGAAATGCAGGGAACATGACACCAATTGTTAAAGTTCACTTGAGAATGTAATTTTTAAAAAGTTCTGCAACTTATATATGAAAGAACTGAAACCAACATGGTCATTCTAAAAGATGAGAGACTTAACAAACAGTCCAGGTTTTTTTCAATATATCATTTCAGTTCCGTTACACTATAACCTTTTTCTATAAATTCTTGTCTTACGATTTTATACTCCACAACCACCTGATGAAGGAGCAGCACTCCAAAAGCTAGTGCTTCCAATTAAACCTGTTGGACTATAACCTGGTGTTGTGTGATTTTTAACTTTGTATACCCCAGTCCAACACCGGCATCTCCAAATCATAAGAATCTTGTATTATTCAATAAAATCACCTCTCATTCTTCTAAATTCTAATGAGTACAGGTCCAACCTATTCAACCTCTCCTTAAGAGATAGTCCCTCATACCTGTTATTAGTCTAGTAAACCTTCTCTGGACTGCCTCTACTGCCAGTGTATCTTTCAATAGATAAGTGCCCAGAATTGTTCATAGTATTCCAGCTGTGGTCTAGATAGTGCTTCGTATAGTTTCAGCAATTTTTGTTGCCATGTATACATTTTTCTGTTTGGAATAAAGGCAACATTCCACTTACCTTTCCTATTACTCATTGACCTTAGCTGCAAATGTTTTGTGGTTTAAGCATGAGTTTCCAAAATCCCTCGGTTCCGTACCTGTCTGCATTTAAATAACATTCAACTCCTCAATTCTTCCTGCCACAGTAGGGAAACACAGGATCAATACCTGGAACAGATTTTATTCCCTTTTGAGCAAGGTGGTCAGGTTGTTACATTGACTAGTTGATATTGTCCTGTTGAAGTCAAGTTTCAGCTACATTCTTCTATAAGATGTCCTATACTTTGTTCAGCTGCGATACCTGACACTCCAGTGACAATGACCACAAGTTCAAAACCTTCTACAATGATCTCTCATTGCTTCTCCCTGTCATGGAAGTTGCTTCTCTCAGAACCTCTTTCGTGGTTAGTGAAGTATAAAATAATTAAAGCTCTTTCAAGTTCAGGAGGAGATGGAGTTACACTGTTAATGTTACTGGAATCGTCATCTAGATTTCCAGGCTAATACTCTGTGATTTGAATTCAATTCATTAACAAAAAGACATAGAAGGGGGCTCTTGTGGCACTGTAGTAGTGTCCCTCCCTCTGAGCCCAAGTGCCCAGATTTGAGTCCCATATGCGTCAGAGATGTGTCAGTATCATCTCAGAACAGGTTGATTAAAAAAAACTTAGAACTGAAAGCTATTCTCTGAAATGACAACTATCATCAATTGTTGTAAACTCCCATCTGGTTCACTAATATTCTTTAGGGAAGGAAATTTGCATTCCGCACTCAGACTGAGCTACATGTGACTCCAGTCGAGAGTGTGGTGCTAGAAAAACACAGCAGGTCAGGCAACATCTGAGGAGCAGGAGAATCAATGTTTTGGGCAAAAGCCCTTAATCTGAAACTTTGATTCTCCTGCTCCTTGGATGCTGCCTGACCTGCTGTGCTTTTCCAGCACCACACTTTCTAATCCCCAGCATCTGTAGTCCTCACTTTCGCCTACATGTGACTCCAGAGCACAGCAAGATGGTTGTCTCTCAACTGCTCTCTGAAATGGCTTGGGAAGCCAATCAGCTCAGGGGCAATTAGACATGGGCAACACATACTGGTCTTGTCCGTAATACCCATGTTCTGAAAGAATAAAGACAAAAACATTCTTGACTCCTTACGAACTCTGGATAATGAGCAGCAAGTCCACCTGACACAGCATCACTTCTCTGTACTTCAGAAGGAGATAATATCAATCCGTGTCACCTTTAGTTGTCTACTGCAGCTCAATTAACAGCAACCATATCAGTATTTCACAACACATCATTTTAAAATCTCTGCTTAACGTCAAAGGAAAGCCTAGCTTTGTTGGTGTTTAACGAAGATCCCAAGGGTATGAGGTGAATGGAGAAAAGAACTCATGTGGAAACTTGAATGATTTTGGAGACACAAGAGGATTTGGGCTTGAGTATTGGTGAAAAGGGGCTATTTTGGCAAAGTTATACTAATCAGGACAATCAGGACACGTAGTACCAATGTAAAGGAAAAAATCTATTTCTCTCACACCATGGCATCTAACACCCACGCAGGAAAGCCATCCCTGAAACCAAATGAAGAGTTGGGCCCTGTCTCTCCTGGTTGCAGTAGAGTTTGTGTTTGCTTTGGAAGGCTCCCACTGAGTCTGTATTGGGAATCCTTCAGAACCTTAGGAAGTGAGGGGAGTCCACACCTGTTGACCCAGGCGGATTTTCCCTTCAGATCATTCTTGTGTAAGCTGCAAAAGAGATATCTGCTCGGGGAAGATCATCAATTCCAAAATTAAATTGCAAAGGGTCGGCACTGATGAACTGTTCAGGGCATACAGATACCTCACGCCCCCACCTCCACCCATTCTCCAGCCACGGCTTGGTTAGTTTCTTACTGATGTGAATACCGCATCTACTGGGAAAGCCATCCTAGTTTGAAACTGCAATGAGATTTGCCTGTCAGCACTGAGACCGAGCAATGTGCAATCGTCTCAGTCTAACGTCACCCCACTGCCATCAGGAATGACCCTTTATTTGATATCAATCAGTGGAGCTACATGAGTGTGAAGAGCAGTGTGCATGAAACTGCTCCCACTAACTTCTCCATCACCAGGTGACAGAGGCAGAATAGTGACTTCATGATTGATACTGAAACCAGTGGAGTTTAGAGCTACACCAATGAGAGCACGAATTAGACTTAAGATTAATTCTGCTCCTCTGTGGGATGCACAGAGAAAGTGAGGATTGCAGATCCTGGAGAGCAGAGTTAAGAATGTGGTGCTGGCAAAATACAGCAGGTCAGGCAGCATCCGAGGAGCAGGAGAATTGACGTTTCGGGCATAAACCCTTTTGCCCGAAACATTGATTCTCCTCCTCTTCAGCTGCTGCCTGACCTGCTGTGCTTTTCCAGCACCGCACTCTCAACTCTGCACATCCTCTATGTTTGTCGTGGATCACCTCAGTATGCCAGACAGATGGTAACTTAACGCAGTGATACAAATTAATATTGTTGTTTTTCACAATTGAACACAAGCTAACTTACGCACCATGGCTAAGTTGGGAGGACTCTCATCTCTGTGTCAGAAGGCTTGGGGGCTCAATCCTACTTCAGATTTGAACTCATGGTCAAAACATTGCCCACTCCAGTGCAATGCTGAGGGAATACCATACTGTCAGGGGTGTCATTGTTTGAACAGAATGTTTAAAAAAAAATAAAAGAACTGCTTACTTGCTCCTTTGGGGCTTCAAAGCAGAGGAAGCAGTCCTTCCAATGTCTGGCTGATAATTATCCTCAAAACATATGATCTGCTCATTATCATGCTGCAGTTTGTGAAAATTTGTGGTTCACAAATTAGCAGCTACATTTCCTCCACTGCAACAGCAAAGGTACTTTAAGTTGGCTCCTAACAATTTCAGAAAATTCTTAAATGTGACAACTGCACAAAAACAGAAATTCCTGCCGATATTCAGGAGACCTGGCAGCATCCAGGAAGACAGAAAAACAGAGTTAACTTTTCAAGCCCGATGACTCATTTTCAGCAGTTCTGAAGAAGAGCTATTAACTCTGTTCCTGTCTCCACCACTGATACCAAGCCTGTTGGGTTTCTGTAGCACTTTAGGGGCAGCACAGTGGCTCAGTGGTTAACACTGCTGACTCACAGCACCAGAGACCCAGGTTTGATTCCAACCTTGGGAAATTGCCTGCGTGGAGTTTTGCACATTCTCCCCGTGTCTGCGTGGTTTTCCTCTGGACACTCCAGTTTCCTCCCACAGTCCAAAGCTGTGCAAGTTACGTGGATTGGCCATGGGAAATTGCCCATAGTGGCCAAGGATGTGCAGACAAAGTGGATTAGCCATGGGAAATGCAGGGTTACAGAGAGAGGGTGGGTCTGGGTGGGATGCTCTTCAAAGGTTCGGTGTGGACTTGATGGGCTGAATGGCCTACTTCCACACTCTAGGGATCCTGTGATTATCTGCATTTGTTTCAGATTTCCAGTATCTGCACTATTTTGCCTTTGATGCCATGCTAATGTATGGCTGTCTTATGGAATTATGGATACTCAAAATTGAGTCTTTGATTAAGTATTAAAAAGGCAATTATTTGGCCGTGCAGATCTCAAATACAACTATAAAAAGAGGCATGCTGTTCAAACATTACATTTTGCATTCATCAGGACAAAATCAGGAACAGCAAATCTCAATGGGAACAACAATTTATACTACATGGTGCGGCATAGTGGCTCAGTGGTTGGTACTGCTGCCTCATAGCATGAGGGATCTGGGTTCAATTCTAGCCTCGGCGACTGTCTGTGTTGAGTTTGCACGTTCTCCCCATGTCTGTGTGGATTTCCTCCTACAGTCCAAAAGTGTACAGGTTAGGTGAATTGGCAATGCTAAATTGCCCATAGTGTTCAGGGATGTATAGATTAGATGTATTAGTCGGGGGGAAACGTGGAGTAATAGTGTGGGGGAAGGAGTCTGGTTGGGATACTCTTCGGAGGGTAAGCATGGAATTGCTGGGCCAAATGGCCTGTTTCCACACTGTAGGGAATCTATTATTCTGACATGCAGTGAGGGTCCTGATTGGTTGATAAGTAGGCTGTAAATGATAGAAGCATTGTCCTTGTAGAATGCACCAGAGAACAATTAATCTCCTACCATTTGTTTAAATTCAACCCAGGCAAGTCGACTTTGATTGGTCAAGATATTGCTTTGCTTGTTTCTTTAACTGCTCCTTGGTGCCTTTTCCCTGGAAATGCCGCTAACAAATATAGTCCATTCGCCAATCAATTGTCATCCTTTTCTCATGAGGTAAAATTTGTGGTTCCATTTGAGGCTTGTTATTCTTGTGATTCTGTCCTCATAGAATCACAGGCTGTGTGGCTCTTCATGCCTACAATGACTTCCCCCCCACCCCCACCCACAAAAGAACACCCTGCCCCTCTATCCCTGTGTTTCCCATAGCTAAGCCATCTCGCCTGCACATCCCAGGACATTATGGGAAATTTAGCATGGCCAATCCACCTAACCTGCACATCTTTGGACTGCAGGAGGAAACCCATGCAGACACAGGGAGAACATGCAAACTCCACACACAGACAGTCGCCCAAGGCTGGAATTGTATCTGGGTCCCTGACGCTGTGAGAAGCAGCATTAACCACTGAGCAACTATGCCAGAACATAGGTGGGATGTCTCCAATTTGCAAACATCTGACTTAAACAAACATTCATACTTACGAAGGTGATCCATTGCATGAGTGTAATTCTAAACACACAACATATGGCCATTTCTTGTAATTACAAGTCACTGCTTTCCACTTTTGGCCTTGTGTTTCACTTTGCATACAAATCAACTTGCAAAAATACTCCAGAACCCTATTTGCAACCTGCAGACTGCCTGGAAGACCAAAAGCTACATCTACAGGTCTCGTTTCTCCAGCAATAGTAAACAGACAGTCGATAAAATGCTTGACTCGATCAACAGGAGGTTTAGAAATGTGGAACATATAACATAAACCACACGTTGAGTTGAATCACTCCACAAACTGCTGGTGATTTTCCAATGACGAGCTTAAGAGATTATCTCTTCCTCACTCTCTCTCTGTGGATAAGCGATTAAAATAATGATGGTAGAATTTTAATGAATTGCCTGAACAACAATCAACAGAAGTTATGAGAAATTTAACAATGCATTAGTTGTGCACACCTGGCTCAAATTGCCTTAAATAAAGGTAGTTGAGATTGATGTGTTTGAAGCATTAATAGGGTAAATACAGATAAACTATTTCTTGTGGCTGTGGAAATGAAAACAAAGATGATCAAAATTTCAATATTAGGGCCAGGTCATAAAGAGCAAAATCAAAAGGAGTCATGATCTAACCTAATTGCTGAAAGTGAGCCTGACATCAGTGGTGGGCAAGCTGTTGGAGAGAATCCTGAGTGACAGGATTAACGTGTATTCATTCCTGAAGAAGGGCTTATGCCCGAAACGTCGATTCTCCTGTTCCTTGGATGCTGCCTGACCTGCTGCGCTTTTCCAGCAACACATTTTCAGCTCTGATCTCCAGCATCTGCAGACCTCACTTTCTCCTTAACGTGTATTCAGAAAGGCAAGGATTGATTAGGGATGGTCAACATGACTTTGTGCATAGGAAATCATGTCTCACAAACTTGATTGAGTTTTTTGAAGTAATAAAGAGGATTGATGAGGGCAAAGCAGTACACGTGATCTATACTTCAGTAAGGCATTCGACAAGGTTCCCCATGGGAGACTGGTTAGCAAGGTTAGATCTAACAGAATACAAGGAGAACTAGCCATTTGGATACAGAACTGGCTCAAAAGTAGAAGACAGAGGATGGTGGTAGAGGGTTGTTTTTCAGACTGGAGGCCTGTGACCAGTGGAGTGCCACAAGGATCGGTGCTGGGGCCACTACTTTTCATCATTTATATAAATGATGTGGATGTGAGCATAAGTGTTATAGTTAGTAAGTTTTACTGATTGGAGATGTATTGTACAATGAAGAAGGTTACCTCGGAGTACAATGGGATCTTGATCAAATGGGCCAATGGGCTGAGGAGTGGCAGATGGAGTTTAATTTAGATAATTGTGATGTGCTGCATTTTGGGAAAGCAAATCTTAGCAGGACTAATACACTTAATATTAAGGTCCTCTTTGCTGAACAAAGAGACCTTGGAGTGCAGGTTCATAGCTCCTTGAAAGTAGAGTCGCAGGTAGTTAGGATAGCGAAGAAGGCATTTAGTATGCTTTGCTTTATTGGTCAGAGTATTGAGTACAGGAGTTGGGAGGTCATGTTACAGCTGGACAGAACATTGGTTAGGCCACTGTAGGAATATTGTGTGCAATTCTGGTCTCCTTCCTATCGGAAAGATGTTGTGAAACTTTAAAGGGTTCGGAAAAGATTTACAAGGATGTTGCCAGAGTTGAAGGATTTAAGTTAAAAGGAGAGGTTGAATAGGCTGGGCGTCGGAGGCTGAGGGGTGACCTTATAGAGGTTGATAAAATCATGAGGGGCATGGATGCGGTAAATGGACAAGGTCTTTTCCCTGGGGTGGGGAATCCAGAACTAGACGGCATAGGTTTAGGGTGAGAAGGGAAAGATATAAAAGAGACCTAAGGGCAACGTTTTCACTCAGAAGGTGGTACCTGTATGGAATGAGCTGCCAAAGCGAGTGGTGGAGGCTGGTACAATTGCAACATTTAAAAGGCATCTGGATGGGTACATGAATAGGAAGGGCTTGGAGGGATATGGGCCGGGTGCTGGCAAGTGGGACTAGATTGGGTTGGGATATCTGGTCTTCATGGATGGGCGTGGTTCAGTGCTGTACATCTCTATGACTCTATGACTCTAAGTGGTTTTGGGACTGAGTGGACTACTCGTAATTCTACATTAAATTTCGTCACAATGATGGATTGTGTGTGAAATAAAATATTGTATTGATAATTTCTTGGGTGAAATTAATAAGGATTGGTTCACTTCATAACATTGACGTCTCAAAGACAGACCTCAATGCCATGTAAAGATTTTGATTGGAGACTTTTGTTGGTGTCACTTGTGCTGCTTAGGAGCCTATCATAATTTTGCATTTCACATCAATTATAACTTCTCTGCAGAGGTGTTTTAAATATGGAAATGATTGAGTTTTAAGGATGTCAAAGCAAAAATATGGATCTATACAGCATGCTTCCCAATCACTGAATGTCACTCAGCCCTTCCAATTTTAATTACAGTTGCTAATGTAATGTAGGAAATCTGGCAGCCAATTTCCATGCAGGAAGCTCCTATAAAGCAGCAACGTGATAATGACAAAATAATCTGCATTCTGTGATGATTATTGAAGGATAAATATTGGAAAGAAGACTGGAGATGTATCTCCTCTACTCTTCTCTGAAATAATAGCAATAGGATTGATTGTATCCACCCAACCAGACAGGAAGTTTCAGTTTAATGTCTCTCTGAAAGGCAAAACATTCAACAGTGCAGCACTACTGCATCCCTGTAACCCTGCATTTCCCAGGGCTAACTCACCTAGCCTACACTCCCTGTAACCCTGCATTTCCCAGGGCTAACTCACCAGCCTACACTCCCTGTAACCCTGCATTTCCCAGGGCTAACTCACCTAGCCTACACATCCCTGTAACCCTGCATTTCCCAGGTCTAACTCACCTAGCCTACACATCCCTGAACACCATGGGCAATTTCCCATGGCCAATCCACCTAGCCTACACATCCCTGAACACCATGGGTGATTTCCCATGGTCAATCCACCTAACCTGCACATCTTTGGATTATGGAAGGAAACCAGATCACCCGGGGAGAAACCCACGCAGGTATAGGGAGGATGTACAAACTCCACACAGGCAATCATCTCAGGCTGGAATCAAACCCAGGTCCCTGACACTGCAAGGCCACTGGGTCACTGGGCCACAGCCAGGGTGAATATGGGAGCATCCAAAGCACTTTCCCCATGTTGGTTTCTCGGACTCAGAAATTTTCCAGTCTCCCAATCCAGAGAGGCAAGTCCTGCCTTCAGGGGAAGCAGTGCAATCCGCTGAGTCTTTTAACACAATGTAACAGGGGCTAATGCCTTTTAATGTGATTTTAACTCTAAGTACTTCATCTGAAACCATTTAAATATAAAAGGGTCGAATCCGGCAGAAACGTATGCAGGTAATTATAAAGATCAAAATGATGGAATGTAAATGAATAAGGGGTAATTATAGGATCATAGATCGCTACAATGTGGAAGCAAGCCATTTGGCCCATCAAGTCCACACTGGTCCTCCGAACAGCATCCCACACAGACCTATCCCATCCCTGTAACCCTGCATTTCCCAGGGATAATCCACCTCGCCTACACATCCCAGAACATTATGGGCAATTTAGTATAGCCAATCCAACCTAACCTGCACATCTTTGGACTGTGAGAGGAAATGCACACAGTCACAGGGAGATTGTGCAAACTGCAAGGATACAGTCACCCAAGGATGGAATATGGACCCAGGTCCCTGGTGCAGTGAGGCAGCAGTGCTAACCACTGAGCCACCATGCCATTGTAGACTGCAGTAAAATACACGCTGCTGCTTGTATGTCATCTGGAGCTTTCTTTGACAATAAAAAAAATAGATTTTAACTGTGCCTAGTCCTGGCGCAGCTACCAATGTGGAATGTGGTTAGACCCAACAGAGATAATCCAGGAGGAACCATACAACTCACCTGCTAGTGAAAGCTCACCACTCTGATGGCTGAGAATCTGGTTCAAGCATTTCACAAGAGATTGAGACATCCGACTGCACTGATCCGAGTCAAAAGGATGAGACTCTATCAGCACTTGGAATCATTGCAAAAACTGCGAACTATCAGTAATTAGCCAAACTAATTAGATTTTTAATTTGTCCAATAAACCTGCTATCCAAAGCTGTTAACTGCAAGCCATACACGGAGTTAGCCACAAACTGATCTCGCAGACTTTGTCATTTCTAGTTAATGAACTATATATCAATTTATAATAACTGAAAGAAGGCAGACTGATTTGTAGTGTCATGCACCAGGACTAGGCGCAGTTGAAATCTATTTTTTTTATATCCTCAAAAGAAAACACCAGATAACAAACAAGCAGCAGCTTGTATTTTACTGCAGTCTACCAATGGCACAGTGGTTCAGTGGTTAGCACTGCTGCCTTACTGTAGCACAGGAAAAGGCCCTTTAGCCCATCAATTCTATCTGTTTTTGTTAATTTGATTATGTACTATATTTACCAACATCTGAACTCATGGAGTCATAGAGTCATACAGTGCAGAAACACACCCTTCACTCCAACCAGTCCAGGCTGACCATGTTCCAGACTAAACTAGTCCCATCTGCCTGCTCCTGACCCATATCCCTCCAAACCTTTCCTATTCATGAACTTATCCAAATGTCTTTTAAATGTCAAAACTGGACCCGCATCCATCACTTAATCTGGTAGGTCATTCCACACGCGAACCACTCTGTGTAAAAAAGGTGTCCCTCAGGTCCTTTTTAAACCTTTCCCCTCTCACCTTAAAAATAGTCTTGAACTCCCCCACCCGAGGGAAAAGATCCTTGTCACTCATGTAATCTATCTAGATAAATACTTGCAGATGTCTGAATAGATTGTAATCATTGTTGGTGGTAAACGCCTCGCATGGGGCATCTTTCAACATTGGAATGCTGTTGTGTCGTAGCAAATACAAGGTGCTTGATGGAAGGAAGGCCCAGCACCAGTGGCAAGGAAAGATCAATAACTAAAGATCTCTGTCATGCTGCAGTCTTCACCCATTCACACATCACAGCCATTGCTATCACATGAATATCTTCCACCTGGATCACCATTGAGGACTTGTTTCGGCCTATGCTTTGACAGGCTCCTAACCTTTGACCTTACCATTGGTGGTGTGGGGGAGGGGGGCAGGAGTTCAGAACGCTTGACTACATCTCTCTTGGGATCAACGGAGAGACTAGAATCTCTCGACTGCAGCAAAGTGACAATCTACAGGCAGGATATTATGATGTATCAATCTAATAAATAAATTACAAAAGCAGGAATGGACGGTGCAACAGCTTAACCTTGCTTGTGTATTTAACAGGACTGTTCCAGGTTTTTTACCTTGGCTCCACGTTCCTGTTTGATCTCTGACTGTGCTCCCTTCACATCTATCTACTCAGTCCTTCCGCCCGCCACTCCACCACCTGTCAACAACATAAATACCGCCATTTCCTACCAATTCTGAGGAAGGGTCACTGGACTTCGAACATTAACTCTGCTTTCTCTCCACAGATGCTGACCGACCTGCTGAGTTTCTCCAGCATTTTCTGTTTTTGTTTCTTCCAGATGTCCAGTATCCACAGTTCTTTGTTTTATTCCATCATACGATATGGGTAGAGCACCCCTTTGGCTATGAACTGAAAATATTCTATGCAGACGTTTGCAGTTGATGCTCAGACATGATTACTCATGCTTGTTGTCAATTTAAGTTTCTTGATGAAACCTCAGTATTGATCTGGAACGTGATCGGATTGTAAAGCTGGTAGGAAGGAGCACGCAACCAGTCCCACTGAAATTAGTTTTTGAAATCTATGCAGAAAAACATGGAAGAGTGATGACAACCTAGAGATTTCACAGTGCCTCTAGGGATGCACAAGGGTAATGTCTGGCACCACAATAATATACAATTGGATGGGTCGGGATTTGACCAGACATTGAATGGTTACACCATAGAAAGTAGGTCAGTTTGGCCCATTGGCCAATGATAGCTCTACCACAAGAGAAGCTCCCAATTCCCATTTTCCCTCTGGTCCTTCCCACCCAGTACTGACTTCATTTCCTTCTGACTGCCACAATTGCATTTGCATCCTCTTGAGATCACAGCCACCCAACCTGTGCAATCAATTTACCTTGCATTGCCTTTTGATCTTTTTATAAATCACCTTAAATCTCTGGTTCTCTATCTCTCTGCCAATAGGAATAGTTCCTCCCTATTGGTTTACAATACATCTCAATGTTTACAATGTCTACACAGTGTCAGAGACCAAGAGCACGTACTTGTGCATTGGAAAGGAAGCCCGATTGATTCGGAACTACTGTATAACCTTTGCCTCCCTTTATTGCTGCTTCCAGAACCATAGTCACGGTTTACGGACAAGGGGCAAATCACGAAGGACTGAGATAAGGAGAAATTTTGTCACCCAGTGAATGGGGAACCTGTGGAAGTCTCTCCACAGAAAGTGTGTTGAGGCGAAAACATTGAATGTTTTCAAGAGGGAGTTAGATATAAGTATTAAGGATAAAGGGATTAGATGGTTTGGGGAAATAGCAGAAACAGGGGACTGAGTTGGATGATCACCCATGATGCAATTGAATGGCATAGCAGGCTCGAAGGGCCGAATGGCCAACTCCTGCTCCTATTTTCTATGTTTCTGTCGACTGCTGAATAGCTTCGCAATCTCAACAAGACTGCGTGCGGCAAGATAATGGAAAAGCTGGCAAATTGTGATGAAGGATATGAGGACACATAAGAAGCAATTCAACCTGATGATGACTCAGAAATTGAGGCCTGATCTTGATTAATCCCTCGTCGGTACGATCAAAAGCATACATCATTTGTTACCAGTACCTTTAATATTCCATCTCCTGTCAAATTAAAACTCGATATATGTGCAGCACCTTCAGAAAAAAAAGCAGTGAGAGTGAATGGTGGAGTGCTGCTGAACGTGAACATCTCAAATGTAGTTAGAATAAAATGGAAAAGAAAATGAAAAGAATTAAAAGAGCACGGCAACAGGTGACAAACAGACCAGGAAAATCTAGATTGCAAAGACAGCTGCCACTGCTTAGCACTTCATTAAGGCCAGCACGTCAAACATGCCTTGATGGTTTCATCTTTACTGCAGTGGGTGAATGGTTATGAAAATTATTAAGTGGGTGTTTAATCAGCCTCTGTATAATTATATATGGTAGTATCTTCCCAATCACAGCAGATTTATGTCAAAGGCAAATCCTTCTGGGAACACAGTGAATGTGAAAACAAAGACAGATTTGCATTGATAGAGAGTTTTTTATGACCTCAGAATGAG
The DNA here is from genome assembly GCF_004010195.1 of Chiloscyllium plagiosum. Lineage (NCBI taxonomy): Eukaryota > Metazoa > Chordata > Chondrichthyes > Orectolobiformes > Hemiscylliidae > Chiloscyllium > Chiloscyllium plagiosum. The sequence goes on along the minus strand of NC_057728.1, from coordinate 58,230,046 downwards.
TCAAAATTGCCCTGCAGCCAATGAAAGACTTTGAAAAGTGATAACCGTTCTGGTGTGGGCAGACATAGAAGCGAATTTACCTACAGCCAGTGCCGACAAACAACAATGTCCAGTTGCCCAATTTTATTGATGTTGATTGCAAGGTAAAGTTTGATAGGGACACTGGGGAGACTTCCGTTTACTTTGAGTAGTGACAGAGGATCTTGTACATCCACTTCATGGAGCCGACACAGTTTAATTACTGGTCTGTGAGAGGCTACAGTTCAGCAGTTCCTCAGCACTTCAGTTGAATCTGTGCCAAGTAGATTGCTAATTTTGGGTTGCAATGAATTAGCCACTCATTTTACACAACACCTAACTCCATTAAACAGCATCTCTCCACCATTTTTCTCTACCACAGTGAGAAAGCAAATGTGCTACAGTGTGTACAGGACATTAGTTAGGCCATGATTGGAATATGGCATTCAGTTCTCCCTGCTATAGGAAAGATGCTGTGAAATGCGAAAAGGTGCAGAAAAGATTTACAAGGATGTTGCCAGGGTTGGAGGGTTTGAGCTATAAGCAGAGGCTGAATAGGCTGGGGCTGTTTTCCCTGGAGTGTCAGAGGCTGAGGGGTGATCTTATAGAGGTTTATAAAATCATGAGGGACATAGATAGGGTAAATAACGAAGATATTTTCCCCAGGGTAGGGGGTCCAAAACTAAAGTGCATAGGTTTAAAGTGAGGGGGAGAAATTTCAAAGGAACTTAAGGAACAAGGTTTTCACACAGAGAGTGGTTCGTGTTCGGAATGAGCTGTCAGTGGAAGTAGTAGACGCTGGTATTTTTACATCATTTAAATGGCATCTGGATAGGTACTTGAAGGATCTAGAGGCCAAATACTGGCAAATAGGACTAGATTAATTTAGAGTCAAGAGTCTGGTGCTTGAAAAGCACAACAGGTCAGATAGCATCCGAGGAACAGGAAAATTGATGTTTTGAGCAAAAGCCCTTCATCAGGAATTCCTGATGAAGGGCTTTTGCCCAAAAGGTCGATTTTCCTACTCCTTGGCTGCTGCCTGACCTGCTGTGTTTTTCCAGCACAACACTCTCGACTCTAATCTCCAGCATCTGCATTCTTCACTTTCCCTAGATTAATTTAGGACAAGTAGTTGGCATGAACAAGTTGGACTGAAGGTCCTGTTTCAGTGTTGTACAACTGTACCACTCTATGAAACACAGATAATGCTGGAGAACGTTAGCAAGTCTGGCAGCAGAAACAGAATGAATGCTTTGAGTCTGAAATGACTCTTCCTCTTCAGAAGTGTCTGACATGTTTACTCTGTTTGTGTCTCCACAGATACTGCGTGAGGTTCTCCAGTATTCTCTGTAATGCAGTGTGAACCAGACTGTTAATTCACCAGTAATACTGTTGCCAAAGATCGTCATCTCTCTAAGCTCCATCTTACACAGGTCAACAAATTGATGAGCCAATGCCTGGTGTTGGTTTTGCTTCAGAGTCTGGCCTCTTCCTTATTTCGTGTTGTTTCAATCACACAAATAGGAACAAGCAGAAAATGGAATCATGTAAAACATATCTAGAATGATGATGCTCACCCATATGGACAGGCATTCCCTGATTTAAGGATTTTTTGGCTTAGCTCCATGCCTTAATGTGCATCATTGTCTTCCAAAAGCTAGGGACAAAGAAAATGCATTTGTATCATCCCGGAGGAGTATGACACTGCTTGTAAAATTCAACCAATTTTAAGGAAAAAAATGAGCAATATCAAAGGGGTTGAAATTACAGCAATATCTCTCCTACTGTATATTAAATTTGCTCCCTTAATAAAACAAAAGGCCTTTCATAAATGAAACTATAAACCTGACTCCTGTTTTTTTCCTTTGAAATGATTGTTGTCAGGCCACATTGCCAAAGGTACGTTTATTAGCCAAAACCTAATTACCTTTTGGTGATCCATCTTCTGAGTGATTGCATAATTAAATGGCATCCCCAATCTTTTCAGAGGGCATTAAGCATCAACTGTACCTTATGGGTCTGAGTCAGATGTTAGTCTGAGCTGGGCTGAGATGGCAGATTCTCTTCCCTGAAGCAAGGCACTTGAACTCTTTTCTCACTGGTGCTTGCTCAGAAATTGCTTGACTAAATTGAATTGAGTAAGTTGGGGGGATCGTAGTCATAGAGATATACAGCACAGAAACAGACCATTTGGTCTAACTCATCCATGCCAACCAGATATCCTAACCTAATATAGTCCCATTTGCCAGCATTTGGCCCATATCCCTCTAAACCCTTCCAATTTGTATACCCATCCAGATGCCTTTTAAATGTTGTAATTGTACCAGCCTCCACCACTTCATCTAGCAGCTCATTCCATACACATGCCACCCCCTTCATGAAAAAGTTGCCTCTCAGGTCCCTTTTAAATCTTCTCCCACTCACCTTAAACCTATGTCTTCCAGATTTGGACTCCCCTACTCTGGGTAAAAAAAACCCTTGGCTATTCACTCTATCCATGCTTCTCATCATTTTATAAAACTCTACAAGGTCATCTCCCAGCCTCCGACACTCCAGGGAAAATAATCCCAGTCTATTCAGCCTCAGCCTGTAGCTCAAATCCTCCAACCCTGGCAACATTCTTGTAAATATTTTCTAAACCCTTTCAAGCTTCACAACATCTTTCCTTTAGCAGGGAAACCAGAAATGATTGCAGTATTCCAACAGTGGCCGAACCAATGTCCCATACAGCTGCAACATGACCTCCCAACTCCTGTGCTCAATACACTGACCAATAAAGGCGAGTGTACCAAATGCCTTCTTCATTGCCCGTCATAACGTCTTAAAGCACGAAAAGAGCAGAGCTCCCTCAACACTATGTTGGAAGGGTGAATGAACCTTGTCACGTTATTGAAGCACTGAGTCTGGAGTTTGATTTATCTCATTGTTGAACACTGCCTTGAGAGGATAGATTGTCCCTGCTCCAGTTCTCAGATCGATCCTAGGGATGATGTTAGCTGACCTGAAAATGTGTTGCTGGAAAAGCGCAGCAGGTCAGACAGCATCCAAGGAGCAGAAGAATCGACATTTCGGGCATGAGCCCTTCTTCAGGAATGAGGAGAGTGTGTCCAGCAGGCTAAGATAAAAGGTAGGGAGGAGGGACTTGGGGGAGGGGCGTTGGAAATGCAATAGGTGGAAGGAGGTTAAAGTCAGGGTGATAGGCCGGAGTGGGGGTGGGGGCGGAAAGGTCAGGAAGAAGATTGCAGGTTAGGAAGGCGGTGCTGAGTTCGAGGGTTGGGACTGAGACAAGGTGGGGAGAGGGGAACTGAGGAAGCTGGAGAAATCTGAGTTCATCCCTTGTTCAGCTCTGATCTCCAGCATCTGCAGTCCTCACTTTCTCTATGATGTTAGCTGACATCTGGAATGGAGAAAAGCTCTTTTGCCAACAGTCAAAGCTTAGAGAAAGGAACGCAACAGCCAAGTTTCACTTCCATCAACTCAACAACTGCAGGCAGATACTTAGTAACAACAAATCAAAGGGGAACAGTTTTTGCTTTCCCTGTCTCTGCATTGCAACTGATCGTAATCCCTTATCACTTTCCACCAGTACAACTCACACTTCCCTTTCCCCACCTGAAATAATTCCTCATTGTTCACAAGGTCAGGAGTCACATGACACCAGGTTATAGTCCAATAGGTTTATTTGAAGTCACTAGCTTTCAGAGCGCTGCTCCGTCGTCACCTGTAAAGCTTGTAGTTTCAAATAAACCTGTTGGATTGTAACCTGATGTGCTGTGATTTTTAACTTTATCCATCCCAGTCCAACACCAGCTCCTTCAAATCGCAACCTGTTTTCTTCTAAAAGGTCCTGCCACTAATCTGTCTCAAGTTACACATACATTCCAAACAGGGAGAGAGAGAGAGAGCGACATACACACACTCTCACTTACACACTCCCTCACTCTCTCTCACACTCACACACAGATACACAGATCTACACATTCACAATCTCTCTCACACACACACACTCCATATCTCACACATACACACACACACATACACACACACACCCTACATCTCTCACACATACAGACAGACAGAGACACACACACAACACTCCTCCTCTCTTGGGGATATAAGTCATTTCTTCTGTGGAACTATAGTCGCATTCCCATGTGACCTCGTGCTATACAACAATCCCGCAACACAAGTAACACTTAGTATTGACGATGTAATCATGCTATAGCCAACACACATTTTAATAGTTCACACTTTAGAAATGGAATCCCCTATTCATCAATCACATTACAGTGATTTTGCGTTGATGAAATGTGTGTTCTATCAGAATGGCCTATACGTAGGGAATTAAACCCAGCGTCCTGGGCCCTTACTGGGATGATGACACTCAAAGTCAATGAGTCAGCAACAGTCTGTAGCATCAAGGCTGACAACGCTGGTGAACAAGGTGCCTGCTATCCAATCCTCAATCAGTATGATCAGGATGACCATGGGCTACTGTCCTGCCTAATGCCACCATTGTATTCTTTATCCCAGTCACAATGTGAGGCAGCTTAGAGGTCACCACTGACAAAGTAGAGACTTATCTTCTGGATAAGATGAAGGTGTGGAATCTCGGTGAGATTGATGATGTGTTTGAAGGTGCTTCAACCTTTTGAAACATCCAGCATGTCTGAGCAGAAATGGGGTATAGATAGCGGGGTGCAATCCAGGAGCTGACTGGGGGTAATAGCTTTTCACAGCTCATCTGAGCAGGGCAGAGATCAGGCCCTTTGGGGTCCACTTGTAATGTGAAGAAAGACTTGCAAAGATCATCAATTGGAGTGGCACAATGGCTCAGTTGTTAGCACTGCTGCTTCACAGCACCAGGGACCTGGGTTCAATTCCACCCTTGGACGACTGTCCGTGTGGAATTTGTAAGTTCTCCCTGTGTATGTGTGGAGCCCCTCTGGGTGCTCCAACTTCCTCCCAAAGTCCAAAGATGTGTAGGTTTGGTGGATTGGCATTGGGAAATTGCTCCATGTAGATTGGGGTGGGGATTAGCCATGGTAAATGGTGGGATAGGGTGGGATGCTCTTTGAAGGAGACTCGATGGGCCGAATGGCCCCATCTGCACAGCAGGGCTTCAGCCAGTGGGTGAAACAACTGCTCCAGTCTTCCTGAAGTGGACTGTGCATTGACATTTGACCCATTGCCAAAAGCATCTTTGGAAATGCAGGCGTGGGCCATTCAGCCCTCGAGCCTGTTACACAACTCAACATGATCGTGGCAAATTGCTGCAGACCACAGGTGGATCTCCTCAGGGTTATTTGTCGTTTTTCCAGAGTTGTCTCTAAGCCATTTTCAAATTGCTTGAATTCAACGTGAATTTGTCTCCACTTAGTGTGTGAGCTGCACTCAAAGTAGCACAGTAACGAGTGAAAACTGCAACAACAAACAGGAATCTTTGCCCTTGGCCCTGATGGATTGCTGAAAGCATTCACTTCCAATGGCTCTGTTGCCTTAGTTTTAAGTGTGTTCTCAAACCATTCACGCCAAGAATAATTGAGCAACTTTTATTTGGGAGTGAGATTCGAAAGTGTCACGAGGATAAAAGAAAAGAACATGCTGTTATTCATTTGGAAAGAAGTAAACAGACTGAATACTTCTGTGAGGACATTGAGACAAGCACTGTTTGACAGTGCTGCTCCACGTACTGTTTCCTGTTGTTATCAAGAGCTTTTTCTCTCCCTCTCTCGTGTGTCTCTTTTATTCCATCCACTACAAGGATGTGAGATTTGCGGTTTGGGATTTTTGCGACTCATTATCGGTAAGCCAGCACACGCTGTCAATCAATGTCGGACAGCTGTAGCTGTCAACCATAGCTTTTCCTTTCTTTTAATAAACGCAAAGAAAGAGCTATTAAGGGAATGTTTTTTAACGCTAGAGGACGAGAAGCCCATGAAAGACAGGGAAATATTTTACCCGTGGGTTCATTGATTTCAGCTCAAATTTATAGGTCATCTGAGTCCATCTAATCCTCCTGGGAGGATATTGACATTTCGTTAAAAAGGTCCATTATTAGTTACATGCTCAATTTGCCTAGTTAAAGGGGCAGTACGTACCCTATTATTGACCTCCATGTTAAGCTTCATAATAAAAATCAATACAACTATTTTTCCCAACATGCCCTATTTTGCTTAATTTATTTATTTTGTCCAAACGTGAAAAACTACTGCTATATTTCATGAAACAAACCAAGTGACAGATTTCGTTTCCATTTATCTTATTGCCATGTGTATCTCTGTAAGTGACCACATCAACATCTGACACAGTTGTAATAATCTGCTGTAATCATCTTCACTATTGTCAATCTGGCATCAAATACAACCATGCATATTCTGAGGAAGGGTCACTGGACCCGAAACGTTATCTGATTTCTTGGTGCTGCCAGACCTGCTGAGTTTTTCCAGAAATTTCTGCTTTTGTTTCTGATTTCCAGCATCCACAGTTGAGATTAGATTAGATTCCCTACAGTATGGAAACAGGCCATTTGGCCCAAGAAGTCCACGCTGACCCTCCTCAGAGTAACCCACCCAGACCCATTCCCCTACCCTATATTTATCCCTGACTAATGCACCTAATACTATGGGCAATTTAGCATGGCCAATTCACCTGACCTGCACATCTTTGGATTGTGGGAGGAAACTGGAGCACCCGGAGGAAACCCACGCAGACACGGGGAGAATGTGCAAACTCCACACAGTCAGTCGCCTGAGAGTGGAATTGAACACAGCTCCCTGCTAGCCACTGAGCCACCGTGCTGTGTTCTCCCAATGTTGTATCAAGTGTAACAAATTCAATAAAACAAACGACTGAAATACTGTCTTGGGTCACAATGGTGCATCCAAGTACTTCTTTTTGGATTTGGTTCTCCTGTAGACAACAGCGATTCCCTTAAATTTGAGGATTTATTGAGTAATAATAAAAGACAAGAAAAGAACAGTTATTGAGTAATAATAAAAGACGAGTAAAGAAAGGAACGGTTACTGAGTAATAATAATGGATGAAAAAAGAAAAGAGAACAAAACAATGAGCCTTATGCCCTTCTGCCCATTTTTTAAAAAGATGCACACAATTACAGCTGGTCTGGACGCTGAAGTTATTCCTGGCACCATTCCCAATCCCGGTCCGAGGTGAAGTCCAACTACTTGGAACGAAGCTCCCTCTCTCTTACACAGTGTAACAAACAGCAAGGCACAGATACGGAAGACAAAACATCTTGCCATTACAGAGATCAGCCAGGCAGCATCAGGAGGTGGAGAAGTCAACATCTCGGGTATAACCCCGATACCTACCCCTGCTTGTCCACCTTGGATTCTAGCAGCTGCAGTTTTCTTTGGCTCTATTACAGACAAGAGGTCTGGATTGTGCTGTCTGTGGCCCTCATGGGAATGTTCATTCAAGGTCATGCAGCTGTTGGAATAACATCAACAATTGTTGCCCTTTGGCCCCGTATTGTACAAAGATGATAGGAAAGATGTTTTATTCGCTTAGGAGCTTTCATGGCCTTGGGCTAAACCAAATATTTTGCAGCTAATGAATGACTTTTGAATCACAAATGTATTTACAAGAAATGAAACACAGCAGCCCATTTGTTCACAGCAAGCCCTTACAAACAGCAATAAGATAAAGACATGAGATTGTCAGCTTTCGTGATGTGTGCTGAAGTATCATTGGTGTCCTCAAGGCTGGGGGAGTGTGGCATTCCCACAGACTCCCCAGAGGCACTGGCCCAAGATCATCTGAAGTGGAGGAGGATCATCCGGGGAGGTGCCGAACACCTCGAGACTTGCCGTCAGGAAAAGTGAAAGCCAGGTGGGCACTACTGGTCTGCAGGGGAGTTGCCATTGTTCAGTTGGCTGGGTGACTTGTTTGCCCTACAAAGTGACACCAACAATTGAAGTTACGATGAAGAATTTGCCGTCTCAATCTCTCCCTCTGCCTGAGACATGGTTAAGCCTCTGGCACCTTTCTCTCTCTGATAAGAGAGCAGCACTACGGTCTGGTAAGACTACAGTGACCTTACCTTCTTTTTTAATGAAAGTGCAAGTTTTGCTTCTATTTTTTAAAAAGATGCACACAATTACCATTGAAATCAGGAATGCATTTTAACTCGAGATTTTAAACAACAAAATTAATTGTACTTGTCATATTTATGTTCACAGGATGCCCATTTAAAACAAACAAATCTGTACAAGAAGTGATTCATGTATGTGTTTTCCTGACACTGCCAGGAAAACAGGGGGATGATTGCACTGCCGGGGAAGACAACCATCGTCATATTGTGGGCAATCTAATGGCATGATAATGTAGCAAGAAATCATTTTGGCAGAAATAGCATTTCACAAATGGATCTCCGGATCAAAGAATGTGTCACAAATAGTAAAGTTCAAATTACCATAACTGACTAATGGCTGGTCTGAAATTCACTTTCGGTGGAGCTGTTACATTGGAGACTAGTGGTAAACGATTGTGTTGAATTACAGAGTAAATGGACAGACGTTAAGAGGTTTGACCCTTTGAAAGCTGACTGGTCTGCAAAGCTGGCTTTATCGGTCTTACTGCCACAGTTCAGCAGTAAGTTAGTAACATCTTAACTGTACCTTTCACAACATGACAGTTGTTGATCATAACTAATCAACATTTCCAACAATGAAAAATAAGAATGGAGCTGGAGTTTTCGGATTTTTAATTCTTGTGGATGATAACAATGACTGAGAGGAGATTTGATAGATGTTTGCAAAATCATAGGTGGCTGAATAGAGTAGATAGGAAGAAGCTGTTCCCTCTGATAAAATAAAAAAACATTGAAAAGGTATAGATTTAAAATTATGTGTAAGTTAAGCTAGGTTGATGTTAGAAAATAACATTTTCATATTTTGACTATTTAGAGTACAAGGTGTACTACCTGAAAATGTGATGGAGGTAGGTCCAGTCGAAGAGTTGAAAAGGCTATTGGATGGTTATTTGAATAGGAATGGTGTGCGGTTATATGGGGAGAGAAAGCAGGAAATTGGCATAAGCCAATGGAACCAGAGCAGACATAATGGGCCAATCCTCTACACTGTACTAATTCTGTGATATCAAATTTTTAGATTAAATTACTTACAGTGTGGAAACAGGCCCTTCGGCCCAACAAGTCCGCAGCGACCCTCCGAAGAGCAACCCACCCAGACCCGTTCCTCTACATTTAACTCTTCACCTAATACCACATTCAATTTAGCATGGCCAATTCACCTAACCTGCACATTTTTGGACTGTGGGAGGAATCCAGAGCACCCAGAGGAAACCCACGCAAACACGGGGAGAATGTGCAAACTCCACACAGACAGTTGCCCGAGGTGGGAATTGAACCTTGGTCTCTAGTGCTGTGAGGCAGCAGTGCTGACCACTGTGCCACCGTGCCACCCAAATTGTATCTTACTTTTATTTTTTCTTTCTTCCTCTCTTCCTCCAACTTTGTTGCTCTCATTATTTCCCATTCTATGTTTAATTTGACATATAATTGACTCTCCTTTCCAGTGTTTACATTCTAACTGGTGAAGGAGACATACCCCATAGTTTCCTTGTGCTTGCAGATGCTCTGTTGGCCTCAGCACTGCAATATGAGCTCGTGCTTCAAGCAGCATTGCCTGAATGGGTAATGGGTTGTTTTGGGCTGAAATGTGCAGAGGCAGGTATAATGGAACAGCAGATATCATTAGATATCATGTTGTGGCAGACTGCAGACTGCAGATAGTTGCCATGAACAGACATGTACTTGAAATAATTACTTCAGAAGTGTATTTTTATATCCCTAAATTTAAGCTGAAGATAAAGATAGGGAATGGTTTAAAAACAAACTATGAAGGGTATTAACTTATCTTCGAAAGGGTATTCTGTAATTTTTTAAAGACTAGTTAAAGTAATTTCAGCTGATCAATGTATGCTCTTAACAATTACATTGTCTACAGTGGAATCTTGAAATCACACATTTCACATATCTGACTTTCCCTTCATTACAGCTTAAACTGTATTGTAGTCTAGATTAGTGTAGTGCTGGAAAAGCACAGCAGGTCAGGCAGCATCCAAGGTAGGAAAATCAACGTTTCGGGCAAAAGCTCTTCATCAGGACTGAAGGCAGGAAGCCTCCAGGGTGGAGAGATAAATGGGGGGGGGGCTACCCATTCACCCATTGTACTCTTTGCTACCTTTCCCCACCCTCCTGCCTGACCTATCACCTCCATCCCCACCCCCATTCACCTATTGTACTCTTTGCTACCTTCTCCCTAGCCCCGCCCCCTCCTATTTATCTCTCCACCCTGGAGGCTCCCTGCCTTCAGTCCTGTTGAAGGGTTTTTGCCTGAAATGTCTATTTTCCTGCTCCTCGGATGCTGCCTGACTTGCTGTACTTTTTCAGCACTACACTAATCTAGACTCTGGTTTCCAGCATCTGCAGTCCTCACTTTTGCCTTAAACTGTACTGTAGACAGCCAAGAAAACCATACCTAAAACAGGACTAAACCAGATAAAGTATCAGCCAGACTCAAAACGTTAGCTTGCTTTCTCCCCATTGATGCTGACTGTGATCCCCAGCATTTTTTGTTTTCAGTAAAGAGGGGGATTGCTGGTGTCAGCAGTGATGAGACTGCCATTTTACTCACTCTGGAACCTGAACCAATGATTGATTACTGACCCAGAATGGAAATGCAAGAAAAGCGTGCAAAAGAAAAGAGGAGAGATACAGGAGGGAGAGAGGAAGGGTTAAGAAGGATAAACAAAGAGTGATAAAAGGGGGAATGAGAGAGGGATTTGCATTTACTATGCACCTATAACAACCTTGGGATATTGCGGATCAATACCTCTCAGTGCTTGGACATGGTGATCCTAGTGGGTAACTGCACCCCAGACCTAGAATATCTTACTGTGCAGTGCCGTACCTGTTACCTGCTGCAGGAGTTTACTTCTGTTATCCTGATAGCAGTTTACATCCTATCCCATGTGGAGGTGAAGCGTGCACTTGATGAAATATACACCATTACCAATAGCCTTGGGACAGAATATCCCGAGGCTTTGTTCATCATAGCCACTGACTTCAACCAGGCCAACCACTCGATTATATGACCAAGATACCACCAGCACATCTCCTGTCCCATCTGAGGCCCAAACTGCCTGGCTGTTGCTACACAATCACCGAAGACACCTACTATTTTGTCCCCTGCCTGCATTTTTGGCAAATCAGACCATAAGGCTGTGCTCCTTCTCCCAGCTTACAAACAGAAACTGAAGTGTGCGGATGCACGACAGAAAGTTGTGTAGTCACTGCTTAGAATCGGTGGACTGGTCCATATTCAAGAACTCAGCAGTTAGCCTAAATAAGTACGGCACTACTGTTAAAGACTTCATCAGTGAGGGTGTAGAGGACTACACATCAAAGAAGTTAATCCAAGTGTTCCTCAAACAGAAACCATGGATAAACCGGGAGATTCACCCCCGACTGAAGTCTAGGTCGGAGGTGTTCAAGTCAGGTCAGCCTAACCTAAACAGGATTTCGAGATATGATCTTCACAAAGCCAGCAGCAACACCAAGAGACAATACCAGACCAAACTAGAGACGTAGGCTAACCACACGTCGACTGTAGTGAGGCTTACATGATATAATGGGCTACAAAGTGATGGTGAGTAGAATTGCTGACGGCAATGTGTCCCTCCCCGATGAGCTCAATGTGTTCTCTGCACATTTTGAACAGAAGCTGAGTGAAATGACACCCCTTCCCCCGACAGTCCCAGGTATATTTATACCCACACCGTCCTCTGCCCCCAGTCTCGGGTACACCTGTACCCACACCGTCCCCTGCCCCCAGTCTTGGGTACACCTGTACCCACACCGTCCCCTGCCCCCAGTCTCGGGTACACCTGTACCCACACCGTCCCCTGCCCCCAGTCTTGGGTACACCTGTACCCACACCGTCCTCTGCCCCCAGTCTCGGGTACACCTGTACCCACACCGTCCCCTGCCCCCAGTCTCAGGTACACCTGTACCCACACCGTCCTCTGCCCCCAGTCTCGGGTACACCTGTACCCACACCATCCCTGCCCTGACAGTGTTGGGTACACCTGTACCCACACCATCCCCTGCCCTGACAGTCTCGGGTACACCTGTACCCACACCGTCCCCTGCCCCCAGTCTCGGGTACACCTGTACCCACACCATCCCCTGCCCTGACAGTCTCGGGTACACCTGTACCCACACCGCCCCTGCCCCAACAGTCTCGGGTACACCTGTACCCACACCATCCCCTGCCCCCAGTCTCGGGTACACCTGTACCCACACCGTCACCTGCCCCCAGTCTTGGGTACACCTGTACCCACACCGTCCCCTGCCCGGACAGTCTCGGGTGCATCTGTACCCACACCGTCCCCTGGCCTGACATTATCGGGTACACCTGTACCCATACCGCCCTCTGCCCGTACAGTCTCGGGTACACCTGTACCCACACAGTCACCGCCGCAGACCTCAGACCGGCTTCTTGAAATGAACCCACGGGAAGCGACTGGTCTGTGTGGAATCCCTGACTGTGAACTCCGATCCTGGATGCACCAGCTGGTGGGAACATTTGCTGACATCTTTAACCTCCCCTCACTCCGATGTGAGGTTCCCACCTGCTTTAAGAAAGACCACTATCATCCCAGCGTTAAAGAAAAATCAGGCAGTGTGCCACGATGACTATCTCCCAGAGGCTCTGACATCCATCACTATGAAATGTCTCGAGAGGTTAATAACAGCTCACATCACCTCCAACCTCCCAAAATGCTTTGATCCAATACGATTCATTTATTGTCACAACATTTCCACAGCAGACGCCGTCTCCATGGCCCTACACTCATCCCTGGAACATCTGGATGGCAAGGACACCGACATCAGATTCCTATTTATTGAGTTTGGCTCTGCCTTCGACTATAATTCCAAACAAACTCACGTCCAAACTCTGAGATTTGGGCTCTGCTCTGTGCTCTGCAACTGGATCCTCGACTTCCTGACCCCCAGACTGCAATCAGTAAGGATAGGTGACAACACCTCCACCATGGTAATCCTCAACACCTATGAGGATTACCTACTCAGCCTCTTAGGTACTCCTTATACACTCACGACTGTGTGGCTAAATTCAGCGCTAACTCTATTTGCAAGTTTGCTGATGACACCACCATAACAGGTCTGATCTTAAACAACAATGAGATAGACTACAGGAAGCAGATAGACAGCTTTGTGGCATGGTGTAATCTCTCCTTCAATGTCAGCAAAGTCATTGACTTCAGGAAGTGGAGTGGAGGATATACCCCTGTCTGTATCAATGGGGCTGCGGTGGAGATGGTCAAGAACTTCAAGTTCCTAGGAGTAAATATCACTAACAATCTCATGTGGTCTATCCATGTCAATGCTACAGTTAAAAACGCATACCAATGCCTCTACTTCCTCAGAAAGCTAAGAAAGTTCACTCTGTTCACAATGACACAAACCAATCCTTATAGATGAACAATAGAAAGCATCCTATCAAGATACATCACAGCTTGGTATGGCAACTGCTGTACCCAAGACCAGGAGAAATTACAGTGAGTTGTGAACACAGCCCAGTCCAACACGAAAACCAGCCTTTCTTCCATTGAGCTTAAAAATGTGTTGCTGGAAAAGCGCAGCAGGTCAGGCAGCATCAAAGGAGAAGGAGAATCGACATTTCGGGCATAAGCCCTTCTTCAGGAATGAGGAGGGTGTGCCAAGCAGGCTAAGATAAAAGGTAGAGAGGAGGGACTTGGGGGTGGGGCATTGGGAATGCGCTAGGTGGAAGGAGTTTAAGGTGAGGGTGATAGGCC
>NC_057728.1:58213588-58214873 GCF_004010195.1 Chiloscyllium plagiosum | reverse complement strand
ATTTCCGCCACCTCCAAACGGACCCCACCACCAAGGATATATTTCCCTCCCCACCCCTATCAGCATTCCGGAAAGACTACTCCCTCCACGACTCCCTTGTCAGATCCCCCCCCACCAACCCAACCTCCACTCCCGGCACCTTCCACATTTTTAAGCTCTGATCCCCAGCATCTGCAGTCCTCGCTTTCTTCCATTGACTCCATCTATATTTCCCATGAAAGCAGTCAACATAATCAAAGACCCCTCCCACCCAAGTTATACTCTTTTCCACCCTCTTCCATCAGACAGAAGATACACCCATTTGAAAAAACATATCAATTGATTCAAGAATGGTTTGTTCCCCACTTTATCAGACTCATGAATGGACCTCTCATATATTAGAATTGACCTTTCTGCACCTTCTCTGTAGATGTACCATAGTGTTAGCTGTATTAGTCAGGGTAAAGAGAGGGTAGGGGAATGGTTCTGGGTGGGTTACTCTTCAGAGGGTCGGTGTGGACTTGTTGGGCCAAATGTCCTGTTTCCAAACTGTAGGGTATCTAATCTCAATGCCTTGTTGGTGGCCTTGATATCTTTTTCTGTCTTATTAAATTCAGCAAACAAACTAGACATCGGGCAGATTCGGCACACCATTTGCTCCAAATGACCATCCTCTTGCCTACAAACAGAGCACAGCTCAGGGCGCAATCTCCAAGCGCAACCTGCATCATGCCTTGCCCAGGGACATTGGCATCCAGCGAGCATCATGGGATGTCTCTGATACACTGGTGGGAAACAGAACCATGTACTGCACTCTCTGCTCCTTCTCTGTAGATGTAACACCACATTCAGTTCTATTACACTGATGTAATTATGCAGGGTATGATTTATCTGGTAAGCATGCAAAACAATGCTTTTCACTGTATCTCAGTATATGTGACAGTAATAAATCAAATCAAATCGAATCAAAGAACAGGATCTCATGGTAGATGTACTGAAATACACTGAAGTAGTGGAGAAATTGCAGGTGAAAGCATAAAGTAGAGCATATTTGAAATATTTTAGTCTCATGATAAAAACCATTTATTTTGGAAATAGGGTGTAGGTTTGCTCGCTGAGCTGTAGCTTTGATATCCAGACATTTCATTACCTGGCTAGGTAACATCATCAGTGGCGACCTCCAAGTGAAACGAAGCTGTTGTCTCCTGCTTTCTATTTATATCTTTCTCCTGGATGGGGTTCCTGGGGTTTGTGGTGACCATCCTCCAAGGTGGACTTCGGGACAGGCAGCAGAGAAAAGTGGCCA
>NC_057728.1:58208665-58213513 GCF_004010195.1 Chiloscyllium plagiosum | reverse complement strand
GGTGAATTTGTACTTGCAGAGTTACATTGCACTTTGCTCAAAAACTGCACAATTCATGTAGAATTCTGAGCTCAAAAACTGCATGAATTTATGTAAAACTCTGTTATCTCACTTTTTAGATTAGAATCAATCTAAACATCAGGTCATAGACAGAGAACACAGGGGGCTAACACCTTCAACATATTGTCTAGCTATCACCATTGTTAACAGCTAACCCGAGAATACAACTTTTAAAAAAAGGTTTTGTGATTTACACATGAAAGAAGTGAAACTATTACCGTACTCTAACAGATGAAAGGATTAACAGACAATCAATTTTTCAATGTATAATTTCAGTAACGTCACTCTGCAAATGTTTGCTATAAATTCTGTGTTACGATCGAGCCCTCCACACTCACCTGGTGAAGGAGCGGCGCTCCGAAAGCTAGTGCTTCCAATTAAACCTGTTGGACTATAACCTGGTGTTGTGTGATTTTTAACTTTGTACACCCCAGTCCAACACCGACATCTCCAAATCATATTGAATTTAGGGGGCGTTGTGAACATAATTATAGGTAGTTGACAATTTGTAAGTAATCTTCTGATCATATTTTGAGTCTGTTAAGAAGCAGCAGTTTAGATATGATACATTAGTTATTTAACAGTAACCATTGGGGTTGGCTCACCAATATCAGAGGACACACGGGGGGATGGGAGAGGCACAGAATGCTCCGGTCTTGTGAAGGGCAGCCTCCTGCTCTCTAGCCAAGGTGTTAAGGAACTTTTTCCCCATTCTCCTCCTCTCCTTCTGGTCAATCTTCCATCTGCCTGTGGGGGTGTGTTTGATGAAGGCTGCTGTCTGGTCTGATTGATATGAACGTCCTCAAGCAGAACTCCCCTCTGTCCCATTATGACGTGTTTTCTCGAGGTTATGGTTCCTTTCTCCTTAGCGTCTGTAACAGAGCTGACAGACTGGCCGCATGAGAAGGGTCTCTTGAGTGATCTGAACAGACAACCCGAGATGAGAAGGGTCTAGCGCCCTCGACCTGGTGGCTCTCTATCTTCCTGACTGTGAGAGGGCTATCCCCAGCCTGACTGTGATGGAGCCACATGACGGACCTTGAGCCAATCCCTGGCCTGGAATTGGAGCTTGCTATACTGTGGCAGGACCCCCTGACTGACAGGTACCTCCATGTATTTCAGACAGAAAGACCCTGAAGGATCGCTTGCTGCGCACGTAGCATGTGTTTACAATGTAAGCTGCTATCATGTGGAGGACGCTCTGAGCTTTATGTAGCATACTCGAACATGGCAAGGTGTCCAGGTCCCTGACTGAGGGTTGCTTAGCAGCTCACCAATCTGCCCTGGCTCTGTGACTGCACTGAGTGGCTCAGCAAGGCCATGCAACACGCTGTTCACTCAGTGAGCAAATATCAAGAGGGTAGGCGAGCAGCTCCGAGAGCGGGGCCCAACCCAATCCGTGAACTGGCTCCTGTCGGTGTTCACAGCATCTCCATCCCACAGTCTATCCGAGCTCATCACCCGAGCACCCTGCAGTCAGGGCTCCATTTCCCGTCAGTGCCATGATGCTCGCTGGGTGCCAATGTCCCTGGGCAAGGCATGATACAGGTTGCGCTTGGAGATTGCGCCCTGAAGTCAAGAGGATGGTCATTTGGAGCAAATGGCGAGCCGAATTCACCAGGCACCCGCGCTGGTTTCTATGGCAAGGTCTCCCGACATCTAGCTTGATTGCTGAAGCTATTAAGTCAGAAAATGGAAAATTATCAAGGTCACCAACAAGGCATTGAGATTAGATTCCTTACAGTATGGAAAGAGATCATTTGGCCAAACAAATCCACACCAACCCCTGAAGAGTAATTCACCCAGAACTATTCCCCTACCCTCTCTTTACCCCTGACTAGTGCAACTAACACTACGGGCAATTTAGTTTGACCAATTCACCTGACCTGCATATCTTTGGACTGTGGGAGGAAACCAGAGCACCCAGGGGAAACCCATGCAGACACTGGGAGAATGTAGAAACTCCACACAGACAGTCCCAAGGCTGGAATCTGGGTCCCTGGTGCTGTAGGGCAGCAGTGCTAACCACTGAGCCACCGTGCTGCCCATATCAATGCGTTTCCAAGAAGCAAATCCATTTTGTTGTGTTGGACTTGAACACAGCACATCCCTAACAAGCTGCAGCATAACAACCTCTCTGCACAAGTGGCAACAGTTGGATAACAAACAATAAACACCCTTAATTCACAACTCACAGCTGCATAGCGCAACGCATATACACTAGGGTGGGAAGGTGACTTAGTGGTTAGCACTGCTGCCTCATAGCACCACGAACCCAGGTTCAATTCCAGCCTCAGGGGGCTGCATGTCTCCCTGTGGGTTTCCTCCCACAATCCAAAGATATGCAGTTAGGTGGATTGACCTTCCTAAATTGTCCTGTAGTACACAGGCGAGGTGGGTTAAGCTTGAGTAAATCTATGGCTGTGAGAGAAGTCTCTAACCTGGAGTGTAGGTGACTGACTCTGAGCTGGCTTGCTAGAGCCAGTGTACTGTGCATGAATAAAGGGTGACTTGGTGATGGGATGCTTGCCTATCTGCAAAGTGGAAATAGCTTATTTATGTCAACCCAACCAAGCCCCTGAATAGTCTTACTGGCTTCTATTAAGTTAAAAATCACACAACACCAGGTTATAGTCCAACAGGTTTAATTGGAAGCACACTAGCTTTCGGAGTGACGCTCCTTCATCAGGTGATTGTGGAGGGCTCGATCCACAATCACCTGATGAAGGAGCATCGCTCCAAAAGCTAGTGTACTTCCAATTAAACCTGTTGGCCTATAACCTGGTGTTGTGTGATTTTTAACTTTGTACACCCCAGTCCAACACCGGCATCTCCAAATCATGGCTTCTATTAGGTCACTTCTCAGTCTTTTGCTCTTCAGAGACTGATTTCAGTTTTTATTAATGTGAGCCACACTACCACAGTCACTGCTAGCATGGACTAACCAGAGGCAAGTAAAGTCAGATCAAATATGTGACTTGCTATCCCCACTTCGCTCAGTTGGCTGGACTGCTGGTTTGCAATACCCAAAGGAAGCCAATATCATTGGCCCAATTCCTGCAGGTTGCTATGACGAATTTGCCTTCTTAACCCCCCAGCATGCCTGAGGTGTGGTGACCCTCAGGTTAAGGTGCTGCCAGTCACGTCTCTCCCTCTCTAAGAGGAGAACAACCTGTGGTCTGGCAGCCATAAAACTATGGCAGCTTGACCTTTCATGTAAGCACAATACAATCATGTGATTCAGGGCTGTCTTGTGGCATGCTGGTAATGTCCTTACCTCTGGACCAGGAGACCTAGCTTTGAGTCCCACCTGCCCCAAAGGTGTGTAATATTATCTCTGAGCAGGCTGATTAGAAAAATAGACTTTTTTTTAATTAAAAGATTTAGAATGCACTTTAATTTCAAAGGCAATTGCAACTAAGACCAAACACATTAACTACAGCATGTCTAATCCAAACACACGATGAACAGGTAATCCCTTTCCAGAGCTGGGAATAAGCCAATCCTGACCCTGTTATAGGTAGAAGGAGAGATGTGCAATGTGACAATTCAGTCCACAGAAGAAAGGGGGAGATCAAAGCTAAGGAGCAGCTGATGGGAGTAATAACTGAAGCTGAAGAAGGACTAATAATAAGCAAAACTGACATTTAGGTTACACTGCATAAATGTAAAAAAAAAATAACCTGAGGCAAAATTGGGTTGATTAGCAATAACTAAATAAATATGATCCTATATATCCATTCAAGCTCCCAGTGGTAGTTACACTCAAAGGAACCATGCACTGAAACATTATCCATACACAGTGCTGAACTCCCACATCTGACTGGGGCTCCCACCATATGACTGGGAATTGATCTTTGCTGAACTGTTATAGGTAAAAGTGAAGTGCAGGAACCAGACAGTTCATCAAGAGTAAGGAAATACTAAGATGGGTCGCAGAGGGGCTAGTAGGGAAATAAGATCGATGGAAACGAATGGAAAGCAAGGGAAGTCAAAATGGTCACCAGCAACAAGGGAAGGTAATGGCCTGGTGACATCATTATTTACTGTAAATCCAGCGACCCAGGTAACATTCCGGGGAACCGTGTTCGAATTCTATCACGGCAAATGGAGGAATTTGAATTCAATAAGAATCTGGAATTAAAAGTCCAATGCTAAATGTTGTTGTGGTTCTGTTCGCCGAGCTGGGAATTTGAGTTGCAGACGTTTCGTCCCCTGTCTAGGTGACATCCTCAATGCTTGGGAGCCTCCTGTGAAGCGCTTCTGTGATGTTTCCTCCGGCATTTATAGTGGTTTGTCTCTGCCACTCTGCACAAACCAGACATCCCACTCAGACCCATCATATTGCTACCAGGAACACCATCACACAAACTGGCTAAAGAACTACAACAGAAACTGAAACACCTGATCAGCAGATCCAGACACTCTATACAGTCAACACAGGAATTCTTGGACATCATCAGAAATATACACATAGACAAGGAAGAAACCATGGTCTCATTCAATGTAACGGCACTGTTCACCTCTATCAACAAAACCCTAGCCAGAGAAACAAAAGCCAACCTGCTGGACATACAGAACAGACAACAAGACGGGGAACCTATCAACAAAGACTGCATACTCAAACTACTGGACCTGTGCCTCACAACACACTTCACATTCAACAACCAAATATATGAACAAATCAACGGCACACCCATGGGCTCACCCATCTCTGGACTCATAGCAGAAGCAGTAATGCAAAGGTTAGAACAAACAGTCTTACCGCAAATTCAACCCAAACTCTGG
>NC_057728.1:58170749-58207997 GCF_004010195.1 Chiloscyllium plagiosum | reverse complement strand
ACTAGCCACGTTACCATACATCAAGAACATTTCTGAACTGACAGCCAGACTTCTGTGACCACTAGGACTCATAACAGCACACAAACCAACAGCCACTCTCAGACAACAACTCACCAGAACGAAGGACCCGATACCCAGCATGAGCAAAACCAATGTATTGTACAAAATCCCATGCAAGGACTGCACAAAACACTACATAGGACAAACAGGAAGGCAGCTAACGATCCGTATCCATGAACACCAACTAGCCATGAAACAACTTGACCAGCTATCCTTAGTAGCCACACACTCAGATGACAAGCAACATGAGTTCGACTGGGACAACACTACTATTATAGGACAAGCCAAACAGAGAACAGCCAGGGAATTCCTAGAGGCGTGGCATTCATCCACAGATTCTATCAACAAACACATCGACCTGGACCCAATATACCAGCTACTGCAGCGGACAGCTGGAACTGACAACCGGAAGCGGCAGAGACAAACCACTATAAATTCCGGAGGAAAGATCACAGAAGGGCTTCACAGGAGGCTCCCAAGCACTGAGGATGTCACCTAGACAGGGGACGAAACATCTGCAACACAAATTCCCAGCTCGGCGAACAGAACCACAACAACGAGCACCTGAGCTGCAAATCTTCTCACAAACTTCCAATGATAAATGCTTGGTTATAGGGGAAAAACCCATCTGGTTCACTAATGTCCTTTAGGGAAGGAAATCTGCCATCCTTACCTGGTCTGGCCTATATGTGACTCCAGACTCACAATAACGTAGTTGACTCTCAACTGCTCTCTGGGATGGGCAACAAATGCTCCCTTGAGAATGCTGTCATCCCGTGAATGAATATAAAAAAAGCTGATGCATCACTGCTAGAAAATAACTTCAAATAAAGCTGACACATTTTTCTAATGGGCATCAAAGTTGTTCAGAAATCGAACATTAGGCTGTGGATAAAGGTTCCTTTCTGAACAATCCCTCCAGTTTCTTTACGTCTGAATGTTGGAGCTTTCAAATTTCTTTTTTTGTGTGTTAAAGATCTGAGGTGATTTGAACAATCGAGTTACTGACACCTCAATTGACAAGTGATCATTAAGAATGCTTTCTAACACATTTAGTCAACAGTTCCCTCAGTCTAATTCCTGCAAGAACATAATCACCACTTATTGTTAAAATTACTTTGGTTCATGTCTTTTTATATAGAAAAGCAAATCATTTATTAAAAATCTAAAAACAAAGTTTATTCATTGGCATTCTCTTGATGTTTGCATGAGTGGGAAACCACAGACATCATATTAGACAGGCTTGTTCATTCATTCAAAGGATGTCATTTGTTCCTCACCTTGGAAAGGATAGCTAAACACACCATGACAAATACTGGGTTGCTCATACAGGCAAAGCATTGCAGGTTCTGAAGACCTGAAATAAAAACAGAAAGTGTTGAAGAAATGCGGCATTGGAAAAACACAGCAGGTCAGGCAACATCCGAGGAGCAGGAGAGTCGATGTTTAGGGCCTAAGTTCTTCAGGAATTTGTGATGAAGGGCTTATGGCCAAAGCGTCGACTCTCTTGCTCCTCAGATGCTGCCTTACCTGCTGTGCTTTTCCAGCACCACATTTTTCAACTCTGGCAACCTTTCGAATCCAGTGGCCCTTCTTCATTCTGAGTTTCTCCAGCAATTTGTTTTTTTGCTCCTTTTAGATCTCCAGCTTCCATAGCTCTTTGTTTCATGCAAGAAAGGGCTAACTAAGGTATAGCTCACCAAATAACAAGATGGAGCAGTAACAGCGAAGATAATGACCTAAGAGGAGGATGTCATGATTTGGAGATGCCGGTGTTGGACTGGGGTGTACAAAGTTAAAAATCACACAACACCAGGTTATAGTCCAATGGACAACCACCTGATAAAGGAGCAGCATTCCAAAAGCTAGTACTTCCAATTAAACCCTGTTGGACTATAACCTAGAGTGTGTGAGTTTTAACATAAGAGGAGGATGGTATCCCTGATATTGGTGAGGATAAGTTTGGATGATCTAGGATATTAGGAGAAAGTGAGGACTGCAGATGCTGGAGATCAGAGCTGAAAAATGTGTTGCTAGAAAAGCTCAACAGGTCAGGCAGCATCAAAGGAACAGGAGAATCGACGTTTCGGGCATAAGCCCTTCTTCAGGAATCTAGGATATTGCTTTTTGAACAAATGACCATTCTTGATTAAAAAAAACAAATGACTAAAAGAGAGAAATGGGAAGTTGGGAAGTTCAAAGTAACCATGGAAACACGATACTTAGATGTGAAGAGTAAGACAACATTGGAGGAACAAGTCTCAGGTGAGATTTATTTTTACATGGAGCTGAGAGTGTAAACAATGCCATATAATCCATGGTGTAATTATAGCCCAGAAGGCAAAATTACAGAGTGAAGTAACTCCACAGAGGAATGTATTCCATCAGCAAGTGACCCTTTATTTACGCGTGGAGAGTCCTTGACACTGATCTAGCACCCTCAGAGTGAACAGGATGTCTGACACTTCTGTTGATATCTGTCAGCCAGGGCTCCCTGATTGAAGCAGATGAACAGCCCCAACCATATTCTGTGAGGTCCACATGGCTGACCCCATTACAATTGCTATACAAGGCTAGTATGAGAAGCCTATTGAATTGTTGAGACACATTTGGAACAATCTGAGAGAGCTCTCCCCTGTCAACATTTTTAATCAATCTGTTTAGAAATGCTTTGACACGCCTCTGGGGTACCTGGACCTCCTAGCCCAGATATAGCGACTTGACTATTACATCGCAATAGCACTGAAACACTACGCTAGGTTCCTGGATGACTTATTCAGTGATAATACCATTACGGCATTATCTCTACTGCCTACTCTCCCCTATATGCCAACTTGTATTGATCAATAAACTGCTGCTTGATCCACTTTACAGCTGGCTCTTATCAAGCGTCTTTAACTATTTCACAATAGGGCTCCTCATGGTGCAGTGATAATGTCCTTACCTGTGACCCAGGTTCAAGTCCCTCTTAATCTAGCAGTGCGCAGTAACATTTCTGTGCAGGTTGTTTAGAAATCATCGATTGCATGATTGCTTTCCCCATCATCGTTTAGGACAGGTATCTATAATACCCTTTTATCTTGGTATTGAGAAACTAGTTGCTAGTCTGATGAAAAGTGCCTCTTTTCTCAAACAAGATGTCGCATAATGCATCTTAGCAAAAAGGTACAATCTATCCTGAGAGGATAAACATTGTTTATCCTCTCAGAGGCTATGATGAAGACCTGGCAGTAGGTTTTATTTCTTTGAGTCATACAGCACAGAAACAGACCCTTCGGTCCAACCAGTCCATGCTGAACATAATCCCAAACGAAACTAGTCCCACCTGCCTGCTCCTGGCCCGTATCCCTCCAAACATTTCTTATTCCTGCACATATCTTAGTGTCTTTTAAACATTGTAACTGTGCCCACATCCACCACTTCCTCAGGATGTTTATTCAACACGCCAACCACCCTCTGTGTAAAACAAAATTGCCCCTCATGTCTTTTTTAAATCTCTCTCCTCTCGCCTTAAAAACGTGCCCACTAGCCTTGAAATCTCCCATCCTAGAGAAAAGACACCTACCATTAACTCTATCTATACCCTTTGTGATTTTATAATTCTCCATAAGGTCACCTCTCAATCTCCAGTGAAAGGAGTCCCAATCTGCCCAGTCTTTCCTTATATCCCAAACCTTCCATACCCAGCAACATCCTGGTAAATCTCTTCCGAACCCTCTCCAACAAGCACTCCTCAGCATTAACCCTTTTAAAGCCTGTTACAACTGAAGTAAAGGAGTCACGAAGAATAACCCTTTCACACAGTGAGTTGTTAGGATCTGGAATGCAGTATATGAGAGTTTGCAGTGAAGGAAGATTCAATCAAGGCATCAAAAAGGGAATTGTAATGGGTTCTGGAAAGGAATAATACACAGTACTATGAGGACAGAGTAAGGTAATAACACTTGTTGAAGCCACGCAGACCTGGTAAGTAGGGTACACTCTCTGATTCTCTACTTCTGTACATCCAGGAATTAAAAATTGAACAAAATGAACAAGAATCTATCAGGGGCTCAATATTGAGTTCAACACCTTCAGATTGTGAACCCATTCCTTCCCTTTCTTTTAGCTTTATTGCTACATTCTCTGTCTCCGTGTCCTCTCCCCTCTCCCCCAACCCCAACCCCAACCCCAGTGGGACTGTCTGATCTTTCCAGTCTAGCAATTGGACACACCATTGCTCTGCCATTCTCACATTCTGATCACTTAATCTGAACTGTCAGCATCTTCTCCCCCAGCGCTCCAAACTCCTCACCTCCACCCATCCCTGCCAGTATTGCATACATGCTGTCCCCCACCTCACCCCCCCCCCCCAAACTTCTTGTCAGCTCTGATGAAGAGTCATCTAGACTCGACACGTTAGCTTGCTCTCTCTCCTTGGATGCTGCCTTACCTGCTGTGATCTCCAGCAGTTTTTGTTTTAGGTGAATTCCAGCATCTACAGTAATTTGCTGCTGCTATGTAGCATGACCTGTTCAGTTTGTCCAGGATTATCCTTTCTTTGTCATTTTTATATAAATACTGAGATGTCAATGAATGATATCCTATTCATCCTCCAAGTGTAAGTACTCCAACATACAGGATGACAATGATCTGAAAAATCTGTCCATTAAATAAACCATTCCCTTGTAGATAGCTAGGACTATCATCTCATGTTGTAACACGAAATAAACAGAAGCAGCGGAAATTAGCAGCTTCAAATAAATTGCTTTGGCTAAAACTGCTTGCACTCAAAATGACCTGGCAGCTTATAAACTGTCTCACTCAAATAACTCTCTCCCCACTCAGATATTCCACCTCCTTGACTTAGACACAAATGACAAAAAATAAGGCATCAAATGTCAAAAAGCACAGCAGGATGTTATACTGGAATTAAACAGGCTGCAGAAACTGTCTCCTGTGCATGTTATTTGTGGTAAGAATATGGAAAAATATGACTTTCAAAACACAAAATGGCCAATCGCGAATCAAGGGCTGTTTTACAGATCATCTATTTTCTTTTTCCACTGGCATATTTAACCACATGGATTTTATTTTGACTTCAGATATTGGTGCATGGTAATTACTCAAAAACGAGTGCCAGCTTAACTACACAGCAGAGCACTGGAGATTATACAGCTTGCTTCACTCATCCATGGATTGTACAATTAATAGTATTCTCCATTAGCTCCTGTTCAAACAGCATCTTGATACTAAAATTATCCACCGTATTTTCAAATAGCTCCATTACTTTATAACTCCCTTGTTTTCGAAGCTCCCCATTGCCCATAACTCTGTGTGATATCCACACAGCTCCAACTCTGGAGAAAGTGAGGATTGCAGATGCTGGAGATCAGAGTTGAAGAGTGTGATGCTGGAAAAGCACAGTAGGTCAGGTAGCATCCAAGGAGCAGGAGAATCAACATTTTGAGAATTCCTGATTTATGCTGGAAACGTTGATTCTCCTGCTCCTCGGAGGCTGCCTGACCGACTATGCTTTTCCAGCTCCACCCTCTTTGACTCTGATCTAATTCTGACCTCTTGTGCAATCCCAGCATTCATCTTTCACCATTGATAGCCATGTCTTCAATTGCTGGGGTCCAAGCTCTGGAATTCCCTTCCTACACTGCTCTAACTCTTTACCTTGCTTCCCTCCTTTTTAGTCACTATTTAAAACTCACCTCTTTGACTGCACGATCAGAAGACATAGGAGCAGAAACGAATGATTTGGTCCATTCAGTATCCTCTGCCATTTAATGAGATCATGGCTGATCTGATAATCCTCACCTCGACATTGCTCACCCAACTAATGCCATTTACAAGTTTGCTGATGACACCACCATAGTCGGTCAAATCTCAGGTGGCGACGAAATGGAAGGTGGAAGACCTGGAAAAATGATGCACTGAGAACAATTTAGCTCTCAATGCCGGCAAAACCAAGGAACTCATTATTGACTTTCGGCAGGATGTTATTCATGCCCCCCTACACATTAACAGCACATAGATGGAACGAGTGGAGAGTGTCAATCTCCTTGGAATGGCCATCTACAACAAGCTTTCTTGGACTCTTCATGTGGACACGCTGGTTACAAAGGCCCAGCAAAGTCTCTTCTTCCTCAGGCAGCTGAGAAAATTTGGCATGATGGCAAATACGTTAGCCAAGCACCAGGACCTTGCGATCTTGCCGGATAATCGAATACCCAAATACGGCAATTGTACCATTCAAGATTATAGACCATTACAGAGAGTGGTGAACTCGGCCCGGACAATCACAAAGGCCAACCTCCTATCAATGGAATACAACTACCAGGCCCGCTGTCAAGGAAAGACTGCCAACATTCTCAAAGATCCATCCCACCCTGGCAATGTTTTTCTACAACCTCTACCATCGGGAAGAAGGTACAGAAGCCTAAACACATGCACCAGTTGGTTTCAGAACAGTTTCTACCCTACTGTGGTTAGAATACTGAATGGACTCACAAACTCTTAACATTCGTCTGTACCTGTGTTTTTGTTTTTGCCACTGTTTACCTATTATTTACTATCTATGCTACTTAACTCTGTGATCTACCTGTATTGCTCACAAGACAAAGCTTTTCACTGTGCCTCGGTACACGTGACAATAAATTCGATTCAATTCAATAAGCCTTGATTCCTTAAAAATCTGTTTATCTCAGGCTTGAAAATACTTAACATTCACAGCCCTCTGCTGGAAAGAATTCTATAGGTTCACTACCCTCTGAGAGAAGAAATTCCTCCTCAACCCTGTCTTAAATGGACAACCCATGACAGAGAAACCTTGATTATCCGGTATTCGATTATCCGGCAAGATCACAAGGTCCTGGTGCTTGGCTAAACTATGTTATCCAGAATGTGAATATCGGGAATTTGATTAACGAACGAAATACTGCCTTTCTGTGTCCTTCAGATAACCGTGGTTCCTCTGTATTCTGAGATTATGCCCTCTCATCCTAGATTCTCCCACAAGAGGAAACACACTTTCTGCATTTGTCCTGTCAAGTCCCTGCAGAATCTCGTAGAAACAAATTCCTGCAGATGCCGGAATCTGTACTGAAAATAAAAAATGCTGGAGATCGTGCGCCCATGTGTCTGTCCTCGGCACGCTGCAATGCTGCAGCAAATCATAGCACAAACTGGAGGAACAACATCTCATCCTCAGACTGGGCACTTCACAGCCTTCTGGGCTCAAGATTGGCTTCAACACCTTCAGATTGTGAACCCATTCCTTCCCTTTCTTTTAGCTTTGTTGTTACCCTCTCTGTCTCTTCCCTTCCCCCACTCCAGTGGGACTCTCTGTTCTTCCCAGTCTGGCAGTTAGACACACCGTTGTTCGTACAATCCGGCCACTTAGTCTGTACTGTCAGCATCCTTTCTCCCCCAGCACCCCTCCCCCAACCATTGCAAAAATACTGCCCCCTCCACAATTTATGTCAGCTCTGATGAAGAATCATGGAGACTCAAAATGTTCGCTTGTTCTCTCTCCCTTGGATGCTACCTGACCCCCACCCCTAAGAATTTTATATGTTTCAATAAGGTCAACTCTCCTATTTCTGAACTCCAAGTTAGAGGTCTTACCTCCTCAGGTCAGTCCATAAAGCAATCCCTCTATAAGTGGCATCGACTTATTGAACCTTCTCTGGACTGCGTCGCCATCTTTCTGTAGATAAGGGGTCCAGAATAGTTCCAGCTGTGGGGGTAACTGCTGTCTTGTGTAGTTTTAACAAGTCCAGTCCGTGAGCTAGGTATCTGCCTCTGTGCACAGTGTCCCTGTAACAGCCATGTAGTGCTGATGACAGTACACCCTGTCATATAGATCTGTGCTTCTTAAGTGTCCCCCAAGCGAAAAGTTTCCATGTTACAGAGGAGGTGGTGCTGAATGTTTTAAAACACATAAACATGGATAAATCCCCAAGACCTGATTGGGTGTATCACAGAACTTTGTGGTAAGCTAGGGAAGTGATTGCTGGGCCCCTTACTGAGATATTTGTATCATCAATAGTCATGGGATAGGTGCTGGAAGACTGCAGGGTGACTAATGTAGTGCCATTATTTAAGAAAGGTGGCAAGGAACTAGGGACCGGTGAGCCTGACGTTAGTGGTGCGCAAATTGTTGGAGGGGATTCTGAGAGACAGGATTTGGAAAGGCAAGGACTGATTAGAGATAGTCAACATGGCTTTGTGTGTGGGAAATCAAGTCTCACAAACTTGATTGAGTTTTTTGAACAAGTGAAAAAGAAGACTGATAAAAACAGAGTGGTGAACATTGTCTATATGGACTTCAGCAAGGCGTTCAACAGGGTTCCACATGATAGGCTGGTTAGCAAGGCTAGATCACATGGAATACAAGGAGAACTAGTATGTTGGGTACAAAATTGGCTTGAGGGTAGGAGATAGCGGATAGTGGCAGAGGAGTGCTTTTCAGACTGAAGGCCTGCGAGCAGTCGTTTACCGCAAAGATCAGTGCTGGGTCCACTGCTTATTGTCATTTATATAAATGATTTGTATGTGAACATAGGAGGTATAGTTAGTGAGTTAGCAGATGACACTAAAACCGGTGGTGCAGTGGCCAGTGAAGAAGGTTACCTCAGCGTACGACCTCGATCAGATGAGCCAATGGGCCAAAGCGTGGCAGATAGGGTTTAAATTGGATAACAGTGAAGGGCTGCATTTTGGAAAGGCAAATCAGGGCAGGCCTTATAGACTTAATGGTAGAGTCCTGGGGAGTGTTGCCAAACAATGAGACCATGGGGTGCTCGCTCACAGTTCCTTGAACTGTAGAGTCACAGGTCGATAGGATAGTGGTACACTTGCCGTTATGAGCCAGTGCATTCAGTATAAGAGTTGGGATGCCATGTTGCAGCCGTACAGCCCATTGGTTAGGCCTTTTTTTGGACAGCACAGGACACAGACTGATCCCTGATGATGCTCATGCATTGGCTCTCTGTTTATTTCACACCTCCTTGCCCCACACAACCTTGACCATGTCAGTCAGCTCCAACACTTGGGTAGAGAGGCCAGAGAAACAATAGGAATGTTTGACCAAAAATGGGGCTGATATCAGCAGAACGCATTCTTGCTCCATCAGGACCTCCAGATCCCTGTCGGATGATCATGGCACCATCTTCTTAATCTTCCACATCTTCAGAATGACTGTCCATCACTGAGCAGGAATTCCAGATCTCATCCGGATACACAATGGGAACCAGGGTGCCAATCTTCCAGTAGATATCCACTGAGTGGTGAGTTCCTTCAGGAATGACTCTTGGTAATATGGGACTAGAATCAGGAAAGAATGAACTCATAGGGACAAGGTAGATAGTTGCTAAGTTGCATTTGGAAAGATACGGTGAGAGATCTCCTGAAACCTCAAAGTGGAAAGCCCTCGCAAGGCCTTGATACAGCTGGTAGATTCCTCCCTAACAAGCTTGCACTTTGGCATATGCCGAGGTCATGAGAAGGGTAATATAAATGCAAAACTTTCACTTTTCAATTACTCACAACGTTATTAACCAATTCCACTCTTCAGATTGTTTAATTTCTGTTGGTCTTATCTATCCAATGCAAATTTATTTTTCATTTCCGCATGCAAACAATGGAAGAATCAATTATTGCAATGAGCTGGAGATAGCATTTCAAAGGGGCAAATGAGTTCTTACAAAGTCAGATACAAAACTAGGGCAGGTGTGCAGTATCACGGCTCCAGCACAGGACCTCAAAGACAAGTTCAGACTGAACCTGGTAGCCCCGTCTCATACCAAATGTGTGAACACCTTGATGGGCATCTGGATAAAATCAGCAGGAGCAAATCTCTGGAACTATCCAAGAAGCAGCTGGATGAGAAAGCGGAGCAATTGGAGAACTCAATGGTCATGTGGGTTACACTGCTCTGTCTAAAGTTTATGCAATTTCTACAAAGTGTTGTGAAAGGCTGCAGTTTTGCAAGGAGAGCCTGAGCACGCAACCGTGCAAGAGGAAGAATAAAACATCCACAGAAAAAAAAAAGAAATTGATACATATTGCAAAACCATGTAACTGAAGCTGTGGGATTGATTCATTTCACTGGAGAGAGATCAGGCAATGCAGGAGGTTAGCCCACTGGTTTCACCTGTAGCTGGGTTCAAATGCATCAGGTAAATGGGTCAAGACTCCCACTACTTGTTAGAAGTTTCCTTCATTGCCATGAATACAAAGCATAAATGCTCAATCTCATTTGGTAGCAAACTGCGACAAACTGCATTTATGTAGCACCTTAAACAAAACACAAGGTGGCAGGCAGTGCATGATACATCGCAGTTGGGGCTGTAGTTGTGCAACGTTAGTATGCAAATTTAGTAAATAGTTAGGAAAGCCAAAACAATGCCATTGTCTATTATCAAGAGCATTGAATAAACATATGGAGACGTTCATGCTTCATTTAATGCAGGCCGGTACGGTGGCTCAGTGTCTAGCACTGCTGCCGCACCATGTCAGGGGCCTACATTTGATTCTATCCTCGGGCAACTGTCTGTGTGGTGTTTGCACATTCTTTCTCTGTCTGCATGGGTTTCCACTGGGTGCTCTCGTTCCCCTCACAGCAGCTTAAGCAGATTAGCCATGCTAAGTTGCCCCATAGTATCTAGGGATGTGCAGGTTAGGTGAGTTAGCCATGGTAAATGGAGGGTTACAAGGAATAGAGTAGGCATGGGCGGGGTCCTCACCAGAGGGCCAGTGTGGACTTGATGAGCCGAATGGCCTGCTTCCACACCATAGGCATTCTATGTGCAGCGATTGGACCCAGGTGGACCTTGTTGACTACGAGGTCCTTGACTGAGTTTGTTAACCTGGGACAATCCTGGCTGACCGATGTAAACAGCTGATCCCAGGACATGGTCACTTGGAAAAATAAGCACTGTCGCTATTTGGAAGGAGTGTGGGTGTTTATATTTTTAAAAAACCCAGGAGATAGAATCTCCTTAGAAATAAACACAAACAACCAGAAGATTAGAATCTCTTCTGTTCAGGGGACAGAGCTGGCTGGTCACAGCCTGTGTACTGCTGTTGGTTTTGTTTTTTGGGGATTGATTCCTGAACTGGCTGATCTACACAGCCAATGTGTGTTAAAAAAATATAAACAGAAGGTCCTGCATGCACATGACATGGGTGCTCGGGAGAAATTGGCACTCCTGCTGTTTGACAGTAGAACAAATAAAAAGATTTAGAATCTCCTCAGTTGAGGACTGACTCTGAGCTCGATGGCCACAGCCAGAGTTCTATGTATATGTAAATAATGGGGAATTTGATGAGGGGATACTGGCCCCTATGCAGTAATTTCACTTTGCATTTAAAGATTGCTTATATAAATGACAAATAACAGTGGACCGAGCACTAATCCCTGTGGAACATCACTGGTCACGGGCCTCCAGTCTGAAAATCAACCCTTCACCACTACTGTCTGTCTTCTACCATCAAGCCAATTTCATATCCGATTGGCTTGCTCTCCCTGAATCCTATGTGATATAACTTCACTAATGATCATCTCACCTTGAACTATCACACATCATGCAGGGAGGTAGGCTGTTAATCCAAAGAACCAGTAATGATCTCGGGACCTGGGTTCGAATCCTGTCAAGGCAGAAGGTGGAATTTGAATTCAATAAATATCTGGAATTAAAGCGTTTAATGACGACCATGAATCCATTGTCAATTGTTGGGGGAAAACCCATCTGGTTCACTAATGCCCTTCAGGAAAGGAAACTGCCATCCTTACCAGGTCTGGCTTACATGTGACTCCAGACCTACAGAAATGTGGTTGACTCTCAACTGCCGTCTGGGCAATTAGGGATGGACAATAAATGCTGGCCTAGCCAGTGACGCACTCAACCTGTGAATGAATACCAAACGAAATGCAGTGTTCAGGAATGGTATGATCTGAATCTTCAGCAGTGTAGTGCAGCTAGATAGGACGTCGAACACACAGCTGATGGTTAAAACGTGAAAACCTATTTACATTCATGTGACACCGATGTGCCCTCAGAGGTCTTCTTCTTTCTTTCCTCCCAATTACATCTCAACACAGTCCTGGGTTCTGCAGCTGGGGTGAAGGGACCCTGTCCTACACTGGAGCCTGTTAGGGAGGTTTGGTCGGGTAACCCCATTTTAAGGAGGCGAGAGCAATGGAGTCCAGGTCTGTGTACATAGTTGGGAGACTCTGAGAGGGGTGGGCCTGGTTCTCCATCACTGAAACCATCCTGCTCCTTAGAACTACCTGATTGCTGCAGGGTCCTCTCTTGCCAGGGGCTGAGTATGAACCTGGTCTCCAAATGTTGTCCAAGTGCCACTGGCCTGGGGCATTCCTTCCTCAGCCAGCTGCAGTGATGGAGCAGTGAGGTGCTCACCAACAGGGGCCCCCTGATTTCTCAAATAGAAAAGATACCATTTGAGGTTTTCTCTCAGGCATCTGTGCTCACTTGGTTACAGGTGAAAGAGCAAGAGGCAAGATCTCCTCATTGGGGGTGAGGGGGGTGGCAAATCTCTGACACCCCACCAGGTACTTTTGGCACTCGATGGGCCATTTTAACCTGGAATGAGAGAAAGCAAGGGGATAGGTGAATGGGGTGTGGTGCAGCTGTTGGTGTTAGTGCCAGTGGGACAGAGGTCAAGGTGAATGAACGAGTAAGTGAGTGAACAAGTGAGAGAGTGAGTGAGCAAGTGAGCAAATGAGTAAGCAAGTGAGTGAGTAAGTGAATGAGTGTGAGTGAGTGAGTGAGTGAACAAGTAATTGAGAGTGAGTGAGTGAGAGAGAGTGAATGAGTGAACGAGTGAGAGAGAGTGAGCAAGCGAGTGAGTAAGAGAGTGAGTGAGTGACCTTATGAGTGAGTGAGTGAGACTGTGAATGAGTGAGTGAGCAACTGAGTGAGTGAGAGTGAGTGAGTGTGAGCAAGTGAGTGAGAGTGTGAGTGAGTGAACGAGTGAGTGAGTAAGTGAATGAGAGTATGAGTGAATGAGTGAGTGAGTGAGTGAGAGTGAGTGAGTGAGAGAGTGAGTGAGTAGGCAGCACAGTGGTCATGCAGGGTTAGTCAGGTGGTGATTTGGGGTGGGTGACAGCCTGCGAAGGACGTTGTTGTATGCAATAGCAAGAGTGGCAGCACAGGAGCTTGGGATATGGGCACAATAGAGCAATTCAGGCAGCATCCGAGGACAGGCAAAATCGACGTTTCGGGCAAAAGCCCTTCATCAGGATTCCTGATGAAGGGCTTTTGCCCGAAACGTCGATTTTGCCTGTCCTCGGATGCTGCCTGAATTGCTGTGCTCTTCCAGCACCACTGATCCAGATCTGGTTTCCAGCATCTGCAGTCATTGTTTTTACCTCTATGGGCACAATAGCAGAGACCGAGAGAGCGAGAGAGAGAGAGAGAGCATGAGGTGGCAGAGGGAAGAGTGACACTCATCCTGGCCAACCAGTAAAGGTCGCTGACCTTCTTCCTGCATTGTTGAATGTTTCTCCAGACTGCGGATGTCTGGGAAGTGGTCTTGGAGTGTTGTGCTCTCCTCAGCCGGGCACCCCCTCCCTCCACAATCACCATGACTGCCAGGTCCCTGCTGCCAAACACAGCCCAATTGCCCCTGGTCTGCCATGTGCAGGGTAAATGACTGAAACCACAGGGCAGCCTCAGACTGACAGCACTTGTCCAGGTGCACAACAACCTTTTAAGTATAGCGCCAGGACCAGGGATGCTCATGTGTCCAGGGATATCCCAGCAGTGACAGTTGATCTTAGAGTCATTGAATCCCTACAGTGTGGAAGCAGGCATTCGACCCATTGAGTCCATACTGGCCCACCGACGAGCATCCCCTTCCCCACCCTATCTCTGCAACCCTGCATTCCCCATGGTTAATCCACCTAACCTACACATCTTTTGACCCTATGGGCAATTTAACACGGCCAATCCACCTAATCCGCACATCTTTGGGCGATCCCTTCCTGTTACGTTGATTGGGCACATCAGGCTAGCATCAGTCGAGAGGGGGGTTGTGGGTAGTTAATGAGGCACATTAGGGATGATTGTTTGCATGAGAAATACACTCCTCAAAACCTCCCGTGAATTGCACTCTGTCAAAATATGGGAAGATTCAGCCACCTTTAATTGAAAATAGGAACAGCTCTGCCCAATGTCTTTGTCGTAATTTTCTCAAATGTGGCCACTCAACCTTTCCAAGTTAAGCAAAACCTAATTATTCTGCTGTCTGAATCAAGTAATTTATGCCTCAAGATTTAAAAATATTGAATGCAAACAGTTAGATCTGTGCCATTTATTTGCATTTATTGTCCTGGACTCGAAAATAAGACACTGAATCTGTAACACTCAGTTACACCATCGATTTTTCTTTAAATTAGATCTTGAGCTTCAAATAAGACAGAATCATCTAATAGACCTTCAGCTTACAAGGCCACAAATAGTGGAGATGTACAGGACTTTATAAAGGCAATATTTAAGATGTAGATACAATAAAAAAAAAGATACACTGTTAAGAGTTTTCAATAATCTTGGCAACTTATAATGTTATATATAGCTCCTCAGTCAATTCTGATCCAATTCTTAATTTGTCTACAATATCTTACAATCGCTGCATCAACTCCTCCACATCTTTGATATATTAACATTAAAGTGAGAATCGCAACATCAATTTTTCTTGTTCTTAACATCAAACCATACAAAGAACAACAATTTCTTAAAATTGTTCACTTGGCAATTCAATTTCATCCACTTTTGTCTCTCTATCCCCTCGAATAAAACATTTTTAACTTGATAACTTTCTGCTGAAATTATTAGTGGAACCATTGTTTAGTAATATTCCTGCTGGATTGAAACTAGACATATTTGAGACAAAAAAAATCATTATTGTTATTGACTTCAACTCTGTTACACATGAAATAATGGAAACCTGGGATGATTACAAAGCAGCACTCTGCTTAAGGGTTTAAATAGTTTATTAATCCATGTAATGAGCTATTAACTGCACCCTAAATGACATTGGAATGTAACTCTTCTGAAAAATTACCTATATTATATATAAATTTGCAGCATGTGTGTACGCAGTGTGTCAATAGTAGATGGAAAAGTGAATATCTATAACAACAAAACAACATTTGCATAGCATCTGTCACAGAAATGCCAGGATTATATCACTGGATTTGTAATCCAGAGACCTGGACTGATGCCTTGGAGTCATGAGTTCAAATCCCAACATGGCAACTGGTGGAATTGAAATTTAATTAATTAATAAGGAATTATGAAATTCCTCACAGTCATGGTGATCACCATAATTAACATTGATTGGTGTAAAAACTGCCTGACTCATAAATATCCTTTACGGGAGAAAATCTGCTGTGCTGATGTGTCTGGCCTACATGTGGTTCCAGGCTGAAAGCAATGTCATTGAACATAAGAACTAGAGTAAGCCATTCTGCCTCTCAAACCTGTTCTGTCATTCCTCACAATCTTGGCTGATCTCACCTTGGCCTCAACTCCACTTTCCTGCTCACTCTCCATAACCCTTCAACCTATCACTAATTAAAAATCTGTCTGTCTCCTCCTTACATTTCTTTAGTTCCCCGGCCTCCACCACACTCCGGGACAATGAATTCTACAGATTCACCACCCTTTGAGAGAGGTAAGTCCGCCTCATCTCTGTTTTTGAATCTGCTACCTCTCAGCCTGAAACCATGACCTTTCATGGATGGTCCCACAAGGAGAAAGATCCACTCTGTATCTGTTTTGTCAATCCCCTGTAGCATCTTAAAAACCTCAATGAGATCTCCTCTCATCTTTCTAGACTCTAGCAACTACCGGTGCAGCAACTGCACTATGGGAGGGTCCACTCTCTCCCTGAAGACACACTGCCTACAAATCTCTGCAAATCGTGAAAACAAAGTATTGTCCATTAATACAGTACAAGCACAATACTGAGGATGCTGCAAGATCTGAAACAATCACAGAGAAGGCTGGAGAAACTCAGCAGTATCAGTGGAGAGAGAAACAGAATTAACATTTCGAATCTGCTGTGAATCTCCAGAACTAAATATGTTGCCCCCTCCTAACATACGGGGTGGCATGGTGGCTCAGTGGTTAACACTGTTGCCTCGCAGTGCCAGGTACCAAGGTTTGATTCCAACCTTGGGTAACTGTCTGTAGGGTGTGTGCACATTCTCCCTGTGTCCACATGGGTTTCCTCCAGGTGCTCCGGTTTCCTCCCGCAGTCCAAAGATGTGAAGGTTAGATGAATTGGCCAGGCTAAAATTGCGTCTAGTGTTCAGGGATATATAGATTAGGTGTATTAGTCAGGGGTAAATGTCAAGCAATAGGGAAATGGGTCTGGGTGGGTTACTCTTCGAAGGATCATTGTGGACCTGTTGGGCCAAAGGGCCTGTTTCCACACTGTATATCATTCTATATCTATATTATATAGAGATTCAGTGACCTCCCTGGATTAGGCAAAGGTCAAATTTGAGATGCAGCTGATGTTAATGCTCCAGCCTCATAGAATTCTATGTAACAGACAGGGTGGGATTGTGAGAAGGATATTAAGAGGGTGATCAGAATGATCTAGAAAAGTCGAGTGAGTAGGCAAACACATGGCAGGTTCAATACCATGGGACAAAATGTGACATTATGCACTTTGAATTAAGGAACAGAAAGGCAGAGTATGATTTGAATGGTGATATTTTGGAAAGTGTGGATGTACAAAGGGATTCAGGTGTTTTTGTACACCAGTCAATGAAAGTAGACGGGCAGGTGCAGCAAACAATTAGTATTTCTTTTTAACTCATTCACAATATAATTGGCCATCCTGAATTTGCCCAGAGGACAATTGAGAATCAACCACATTTGAATCACATGTAGGCCGGCCCAGGTAAGGGTGGCAGATTTCCTCCCATAAAGGGCATTACTGAACTAGTTGGGTGTAACCGACTATCGACATGGTCATCATCAGACCTGTTGGTCTACAACCTGGTGTTATGTGACTTTTAACCTTGTCCACCCCACGCCAACACCGGCACCTCCATATCATGATCACCAGACTCTCAATCCCAGTCTTTTATTGATTTCAAATTCCACCGTCTGCCTTGACGGGATTTGAACCCAGGTCCCCAGAACATTAGTTCAGTTTCCTGAATTAATAGTCTAGCAATAATATCACAAGACCATTATCTTCCTAGATTGGCTTTCACTACAGGAAGGTTAGAGTTCAGAATTTCACACACAGGGTGGTGCATGTATGGAATGAGCTGCCAGAGGAAGTGGTGGAGGCTGGTACAATTACAACATTTAAAAGGCATCTGGATGGGTATATGAATAGGAAGAGTTTAGAGGGATAAGGGTCAAGTGCTGGCTGGTGGGACTAGATTAGGATATCTGGTCAGCATGGACTAGTTGGACCAAAAGGTCTGTTTCTGTGCTGTACAACTCTTTGACTCCAAGTAAGGCTGTCTTAATACAGTTGTGCAGAAATTAGTGAAACTACACCTAGTTGAGTATTGTGTGCTGTTTTGTTCTTCTTAAGTAAGAGAGGATATATATCACAGAGTAGTGGAGTTTTACTGGACTGTTACCAAGGGATCAAGATTAGAGTGGTACTGGAAATATGCAGCAGGTTAGGCAGCATCCAAAGAGCAGTAAAATCGATGTTTTGAGCAAAAGCCCTTTATCAGGAATGAGGTTATTATGGGATAGCAGGACTGTATTATGAGGAGAAAGTGGTTTAGCTGGGTCTATTCTCACTCGAGTTTAGAAGGACAGGAGAGAATGATAAGTATAAAGTTGTAACAACATTGGATAGACTAGATGCAGGGAGGATGTTTTCTCAGGTTGGAATGTCTAGGGCTATAGGGGTCACAGTCTAAGGATACAGGGTAACCCATTTAGGACTGAGATGAGGAATCACTCATTCACTCAATGGGAGGCTAGTCTGTGCAACTCTCTTCCACGGAATGCAATCGAGGCCAGGTCACTGAATATATTCAAGAAAGAGATTAGCAATGTCTATAACCATTAAAGGCATCAAGGGGTATGGAGAAAAGGGGACAATATGAGAGGATCTGCCCAGGTCATATTGAATGGTGGAGCAGGTTCAAAGGGCCGAATAGCCTACCCCTGCTCCAATTTTCTATGTTCCTATTTGGGATGATTTACATTTATATAATGGTCTCAAAATAACAAAGTACCTTCGGTAATGTTTTTTGAGAAATAGTTACTGTTGTAATGTATGAAAAAGACTACAAGCTCCTATAAACTCTCATGTGATAATATCTAGAGTTTTTTTTTAGATGTCCGCTAAGGGATAAAGATTGATGAGGACACCAGGGATAACATCCCTTATCTTCTTCGAGATAATGCATGGGACCTTTCACATCTACCTAAGCACTCAGCCTGGGCCTCAATTGAAGCAAAGTAACAGTAGTCCCACTCTCTCATCAGAGAGA
The DNA here is from genome assembly GCF_004010195.1 of Chiloscyllium plagiosum. Lineage (NCBI taxonomy): Eukaryota > Metazoa > Chordata > Chondrichthyes > Orectolobiformes > Hemiscylliidae > Chiloscyllium > Chiloscyllium plagiosum. The sequence continues at coordinate 58,189,438 of NC_057728.1, read as the reverse complement.
CAGAAACAACTGGTGGTGGTTTCACCTAAGGGCTACAACACCTCAGTTGAGGTTGAGAAGGCAGGATCTTCATGGTATTCTCAGCCTGTGACTAGAATTGAACCTGTGCCATTAGTGTCATTCTATGTTATAAACCAGCCAATCGAGGTAATGCTCCTACACCTTGGGTTAATATCTCAGCTGAAAGGCAGTAACTCTGACAATGTAGCACACCTTCAGTACAGTACTAGAGAGTCAACTTGGATTCTTGTGCTCTAACCTGAAGTAGGAATTCGAACCAGAACTTTGGGACCAGTTGGTAAAAGTGGGCAGCATGGTGGTGCAGTGGTTAGCTGTGCCGCCTCACAGCGCCAGGGACCCGAGTTTAATCCCAGCCTCGAGCGACTGTGTGTGGAGTTTGCACATTCTCTCTGTGTCTGTGTGGTTTCCTCCGGGAGGACTGGTATCCTCCCACAATCTAAAGGAGGTGCAGATCAGGTGAATTGGCCAAGCTAAATTGCCAAGTCAAGGGTAAATATAGGGTAAGGGAATGTGTCCAGGTGGGTTACTCTCCGGAGGGTCGGTGTGGACTTGTTGGGCCAAAGGGCCTGTTTCCATATTGTAGGCAATCTAATCAAAACTGAGCCATGGCAAAATATAATGGTTCTGGTCAGCTTCACAGACACTGGCAGTCAAGTCTTCAGCTGCAGGTTTGTCTGCAAGAGGTGCTCACCACATAGAAGACCACTCCCTATAGACCATGCCAACTTGAAACTGCAGTACAGACCTCTAAACAATTCAACTGACACAGCAACAGTTGATGATCCCCTTAAATAGAGGACTAAGGGTCCTCCCTGCTCCTGAATCTGTATTCAGATACTGGAGGTTTAGAGCAGGCATTAGCTGGAGCACTGAGGTTGGAAACGGATCTGCTGAAGTCACATCAGTGTTACCCATTGACTGAGACCACCATCTTCCTACTCAGCAAAGATCCAATGAAGGTGATGGTCTAGTGTTCATTTTCTCTCTTGACTATTAATCTAGAGACCAAGGTAATGTTTTAGGGACCCGGATTTAAATCCCAGGTGGTAAAACTTGAATTCAATAAAATGTTTGGAATCAAAAGTCTAATGATGGCTGTGGACCAATTGCTGATTGTTCAGGGAAAAAAAAATCCATCCAGATCACTAATGTCCTTCAGGGAAGGAAACTGCCATCCTTACCCGGTCTGGCCCACCTGTGACTCCAGAGCCACAGCAATGTGGTTGACTCTAATTTGCACTCTGGCCACTTACAGATGGACATTAATTGCTGGCCTAGCCAGTGATGCCCTCATCATGTGAATGAATGAATTAAAGAAAAATCCAGCATATATTCCTAAAGTCCAGGAGACCCTCTCGCACCCAGGATGGTCGCACTTGTGCACACCTCCTTTGCACCAGGGAGTTCAAAATTGATGGGCGTTACTGAACTAACATTTATGGTCCAGATTTTTTTATTTTAATAGGATAATGCTGCAAAGTTCTGCTCACAAATTTGGTTCCTATACAATGTTCTTGGGCAGAAATGTTTAATGGCAATGTGAAAATATCTGTGTTAAATTACAATTGGGAAGACTCAACTGCTGTCATTTTTGGATCTTTAAATGTACTAACTGCATTTCCAAGTTATCGTTCCAGAAGACTGGCGATACTCAGGTTCCCAATTTAACTTGGCAATGAGTTTGGTTCAGAGATGGCAATATGAGTATCAGTATTGCCTGACAACACTGGGCTTGTCCTCTCTCAAGCTTCATTTCCAATTCCCAGTTTCTTGCCAGCTTCTGATCAGGATCCAATGTTGGATATCCATTTGATGCCTGGCATTGTCTCAAGGCAAGCCTGGTTAGCAGAACTAGTGAATTGACTGTGGGAGGAGGGGGGGGTGTGGGAAGGGGGGCGTGTGGGGGATGCAGTGCGGTGCAGGTGGGGCAGGTGTAGCCTGAGATAGGGGAGGACCTGATTTCCTATGTGGAGCACTAACAGAGACACCTGCCCTTCCTGGCCTGTGTGGAAACCATCAGAGAAATGTCAAAAATGTATCTTCTTGATCCACTGCCAATCCACAATACTGTTTCTGCCTGCCATTTGTTTAGCATTGGGACAGGTAACTGCATATCGAAATCATGCTAGAGGGTCCTGGTTACATTGTTGGACCCTGATGCTTGGCACTTTGATGGGGCCCTCACCTACCTGTTGCCAGGTTACATAGCGCTGAGCAAGAATCTGCTACCTACCTGTGTTCCTCTCCAGGCACTGTGTCTGGTTCAACAGCATCACGCTCTAACCTTCACCCTTTCCTTCCACATTGCGCTGTGATTTTGTAAGGCAACAGGTTACAAAGTCAGGCCTGGAGAATTTCAGGTGGAGCCAAGCAATCGGGACTAAACTCTTGGGGACATTTCACAACGGCGCCAAGAGAGGAACATGAGTGGTGGTTGGATTCATGTCCAGCTCATGAGAACAGGGAGAGCTGCTAGAGTGGACAACATCCAACAATCCTTCCTGGCTGCAGGTTTCTGGTACACAGGGGGCTAGAGAAAGATTGATTGATGAAGCACAGGTATATTGGCAATGCCTTAAGCACAAATACAAGCAGATGAATTGGCTTGAAACATTCCAATATTTCAGATTGGAATAAGCTCCTTGCCAGCACTCTTCTGTTGAATCGTTCAAGAGCAAAGCAATTTAGTGCCACATAAATTCAAAACTTGTTCAATTGCACATGCCCTGTCGTAGATTCCCATTTGCCCACATCCCTTTGCCAACTGGAACAGTTGCTAATTGCTTCTTGGAACATTCAGCCTTCTTACTGTTCAACTTAAAGATGATATATTTCCTGAACGAACAGTGAACAGAGGGCACCTCAGACATTTTCATGTAGTCAGCACCTCCATCACATCATTCACATCACGGACACATGGTATATATCACACGTAGCTGAGTGCTGTAAAATACAAAATAAATCTGATGTTTGAACTACTGCATTTTTCTTTCTTTCACCCCCACCTCCACTCTTTTACAGCACTGGAGTTATGCAGCCACCTACCTTACAGCCCACCTGCTGGAGAGGAGAAAAGCAAGACCTCTGGACTACAGGGAGCATGACAAACGGTCACTGAACTTGAAACATCAACTTTGTTTTTCTCTCCACTGATTCTGGCAGACCTACTGAGTTATTTTGTTAAAAATAGAATCCCTACAGTGTGGAAACAGGCCATTTGGCCCAACAAGTCCACACCGACCCTCCAAGAGTAACTCACCCAGACCCACTCCCCTACATTGTCCCCTGCACATCCTTGAACACTATGGGCAATTTAGCATGGCCAATTCATCTAACCTGCACATCTTTGAACTGTGGGAGGAAACCGGAGTACCCGGAGGAAATCCACACAGATGTGGGGAGAACGTACAAACTCCACCCGAGGCTGGAATCAAACCTGGCACTGTGAGGCAGCAATGCTAACCACTGAACCACCGTGCAGCCATTGTGACCCTGCATACTTCCCCACAGCCAATCTATCATACCTGCACATCGTTGGACTGCGGAAGAAAACTGGAACATTCAGAGAAAACCCATACAGATGCAGAGAAAATGTGCAAACTCCACACAGACAGTCACCAGTGGGTGAAATCAAAGCTGGGTCTGTTGGGCTATAAGGCAGCAGTGCTAACCACCGAGCCACTGCCTTACCCCAGCATTTACAGTTTCTGCTTCATAACTCCTTTCATGTGTTGGCACTTGATTTACTTACACCCATGAGTTTCACCTCAGCATGAAACCACAAGCATTTTCAAGTTATTTTTAAACAAACAAGCATTCAAAATGAACTGCACCAAATTAAAACAAAACTGATGAGATGAAATGAGGGAAGAGAGATTGGTGGCTTGGGGAGCCAAAAGCAGGAGAATCAGGTCAACTAAACTGCAATGTTTAAATGATCTTACAAGCACGGGAATAAATCTACACCTGATATTTCAGACAACTGTAATGAAGAAATAACTTTTTTTTTCCTCAAATTTGCTTATTATCGAACGATTTCACTTCACAATATTGTCTTTTCCTACTGAGCTCAAAGCAGCTTTGTTATTACTTGTTTTATGACATTCAATGTGCACAATTAAATTGAAAAATTATCTTCCACACTAACCATCGATTTTGCACAGACTGACTTACATTGTAACTAACAGCACTTTAGTCGTCTGGTGCCTATAATACCAAAATCTGCAAGAATGAGATAGCAATAAAATATCTCGAGAATGCACATCTGCACAACATTAGCATCTAATATATTTAGCTAACCCAGTCTTCTATAAGCCTCCCCTACAGTAGTTTTCTTTTCGATCAATAATTAGTCTCTACTTTAAACCCGGGCAGGTAAGAGTGATCTAATCAATAGAAGCCTGTTAAAGAATTCCTACCAAATGAACAGCCATGGATTTTTTTTAAACAAACACAGAGATTCATCGCACCTTACCCCATTACGAACAGAATCTGAGCAGTATTTATTTCAATGTAGTTCTGATACATTGTAAAGAGCCTTCCTTGAGACTGAATAATCTACTGTGCTGTGAGAATTGTATGATGCGGGGGGTTGGGGTCAGAGTCTAGTCCACGTTTTAATAAAAATGAGGTTGTGTCGTGTTTTTAATAAGCGGAAGTGAAATGCACGGCATTTTCAAGGAAGCGAATCTCATTTTAAATATGTGCAGACAAAATAAACAATGATTGAGAGCATCAGACACGTTATTTATGAAGAAAACTCTGCAGGCCACAAATCTACTACTGGCCTTGTATTCGAAGCTCGCTAGACTCCAATTTCCTAACCGCTGGCAAATCATTACTGTCAGCGCCCTATCGCTGAACAAAATGAGTAGTAGAAGTAACATCTTTAACCAGCCTATTGAAGTAAATACTATGGAAATATCATGAAATTCAATGCCACCTCTGTGCCTCACTCAGGAAGGAAACTAATGTCTATTAATATTAAGTGGCCGGGTCACTTGACAGGGACAATGAATAAATGAGACTTACTGACAGTTTGCAGTCAGCATTGACAGTTTTAGATAAGCCACAATTGGCACAGGACTTGCACTGTGTAAAACCTACACTGAGGCAGCAGGAGGGAAGTCACTTGTAGAATGACATTGGAAAATGACATGGCAGGGAAATGTCAAGAGAGCTGACACCATTAGAACACAGACCTCAAATCTGGCTGCTATGAAGAGACGTGGCTAATTCTGTCTGGAAAATGTGTTTGTGTTGGAGGAAGTTTAATAAAATGTCATAGGCCATACCATGAAGGAGCCGGTGTTGGACTGAGGTGGACAAAGTTCAAAATCACACAGCACCAGGTTATAGTCCAACACGTTTATTTGGAAGCACTAGCTTTCAGAACGCTGCTTCTTCATCAGGTAGCTGTGAAGCAGGGCCATATTATCAGAGCCGCACTCCGAAAGCTAGTGCTTCCAAATAAACCTGTTGGACGATAAACCTGCTGGATGGCACGGTGGCAAGCACTGCTGCCTCACAGCGCCAAAGACCTGGGTTCAATTCCCATGTCAGGCAACTGTCTGTGTGGAATTTGCACATTCTCCCCGTGTCTGCGTGGTTTGCTCCGGATGCTCCGGTTTCCTCCCACAGTCAAAAAATGTGCAGATTAAGTGAATTGGCCATGCTAAATTGCCTATAGTGTTAGGTGTAGGGGAATGGGTCTGGGTGGGTTGCTCTTCGGAGGGTCGGTGTGGACTTGTTGGGCCAAAGGGCCTGTTTCCAAACTGTAGGGAATGTAATCTAATAACCTGGTGTTGTGCGGTTTGTAACTTCATAAGCAATATGCAGTCCTTTGATTTAAAACACACATGTCTGGAGAAACACATGCTTGTGTAATACATGCGATCACTAATGTAATACATGATCACTTTAGAAGTAGTCGCCAGAAAAGCACATTAGAGGAAATACATTGTCAGAAGTGTCTACCTGAAATTGCATAGAAGTTCAGAGCTGTAAGAACATAAGAAATAGGAAGAGGAGGAGGCCATTCAGCCCCTCCAGCCCACTCCTCCATTTAATATGATCATGGCTGATTGCATCTTGCCTCAAGTCCACTTTCCTACCCACTCCACAATACCCTTTAATCCATCACTAATTAATAGCTTGACCATCTCTTCCTTCAAAATTCCTTCAACATCTTGGTATCCACCTCAGTCTGGGTTAGTGAATTCCAGAGATTCACAACCCTTTGAGAGATGCCATTTCCTCCTCATTTCTGTTTTAAAGTTGTCACCTCTTAACTTAAAACAGCAAGAGAGTCAGTGACTGTAAGATGCAAAAAAGAAGTAGGACTTCAGTCTGCAACGTTGAATTGGTGGGTGAGTCAGAGTGACTGTGAACTTTCCAGTCTCTAATGCTGTAGAAATGAACAGAAATATGAGACAAAGTTGGACCTTCTTCCAAATCTCAATGACAAAATGATAAGGTAGCCACAGAACTGTATAAATAAGGTCAGAAATCACATGACACCAGGTAATAGTCTAACGGGTTTATTTGAAATAACGAGCTTTCGGAGTGTTGCTCCTTCATTTAACTTCTGACCTTGTTTACCCCAGTCAAACACCTCCTCCTCCACATCTTTAATAATTAAGAGTAGCCAATCTGTTATCAGTGCTGGTGAAAGTGTGCTCAATGCTATATTACACCCTAGATCTCAATGATGAGCACGAAAGCAAGATTGAAGAAGAAATGAAGGCTTTGAAACACATTTTGCACTCTCCATTAAAGTTCTTTTCAACAGAATGTGTTTAACGTTAGGGCTCAAGGGAGAGAGAGAATATTGATCAGTGTGAGGTAGGACCAATACATCTAGCTGATTTTGGACAACTGAAAATTGTTCTCGTCTGAGACAGATTTTTCTTAGTGAAAAGAGATCCTACTGTGAGACCACATCTGTTGAGAAAAAGGAAACATGCCCTTCTGAAACCTGTCAGTATGGGCAGAAGCTCTGAGGTTACCAGTTATCAGCTGGAGAACATTAAAGGGAGAACAGAGAAGGTTTTACAATATACTGAGAGACTTTTCAGGGCAAGCAAGACAAACATATTGGGAAAATAAGAATTGTTTACAGAAGAGACAGCAGAAGGATGAAGATCAGATGCAGGATATAAATATTGTGACACATAATAGTAAAAGTAAAGGAAGCGTGTTCAGTGTGGGGAGAACAGTGCTCGAACTGTAAGGAGCTGAATTACTTTGTACACAAGTGTTTAACTAACAAGAAGCAAAGCAAGTCAATGACAGAAGATGCTGATGAATCATTCACACTATGTAACAAGTTTACATTATCATGTCTAAAGGTAACAAGTGCTATGTGACTGTTAAACTAGCGTGGACATGAACCCCTAGCTTCAGTGTGGACTCGATCTCCAGGCCTCAAGGTGGACTTGATCTCCCGGCCTCGGGGTGGTCTCATTCTCCCGGCCTCAGGGTGGATTTGATCTCCCGGCCTCAGTGTGAACTCGATCTCCCGGCTTCAAGGTGGACTCGATCTCCCGGCCTCAGGATGGACCCGATCTCCCGGCCTCAGTGTGAACTCGATCTCCCGGCTTCAAGATGAACTCGATCTCCCGGCCTCAGTGTGGATTTGTTCTCCCGGCCTCAGAGTGGATTCATTCTCCCGGCCTCAGTGTGGACTCAATCTCCCAGCCTCAGCACGGACTTGAACTCTTGGCTTCAGCGTGGGCTCGGACTCAGCATGGAGGCAAGCTCTCAGCTTCAGCCTGGACTCAAACCCTGGCCTCAGCATGAACTCAGTCCCTCGGCCTCAGTGTGGGGCTTGAACTCCCGGCCTCAGGGTGGCCTCAATCTCCCAGCACAGTCTGAGTTGGATTGACTGTTATTCTGAACACTTATTTCTCTATTTTTCTCATTTATTTCTGGACCTTTCATTCCTTTATTTTTCTACTATTTTCTCCCTAAGCACTTGTACTGGAGAATCTGTACCGAGGTACCCTGGTACCTAAGATAGCACTGCAAGTGGTAACGTCTAAACTTTTCACTGTGCTCATGTGAGTACATGTGACAATAAGGCTGTGTTTTGTAGTTCTTTTAATTCATGCAACGAATATAGGAGTGAGATCTCTGTCACAGAGATGCAGCAAACAACAGATGTGAATGGGACACAATGCAAGATCTGTTGGATTCACAAACTGTCCAGTAAAGTTCATGAATCCCTAAGCAAGGTCACTGCTTGGTGAACAAAAGCAGCTTCCACTTGAATCAAGCAATGAGCAACAACTTGCTCTGCAAGTCAGAAAACCAGCAGAGACAATAAGAGTTGAATAGTGGCCTGAACAATGTGGGCTGTAATGACAAATTTGTCAGCATTGTGCAAGGTGTGCAGAGAACACCATCTACACGCAGGGAGCTACTCACTGCATCTTTTAGCTCAGTTCAAGCATCGAGGCAAGTTTCTCACTGGGGAGCAATGAGCTGACTATTAAAGGGGATTATTACCTGTTAATGGCTTTATTAACTGCAAATCAAATCTCATTCAGACGCAGCTTCCCATCCTATCACCCATCATGAATATAGTAGAGCTGAGAATTCTCAACATGATAATTAGAGCAGGAACCTGGTGGCTTGAGTTTGGTGCTTATTCCAGGACTGTCTCCATATTGGACACCAGACACCAGCATCTCAGGGCTATTGACATCAGCCATACCCACCCTATGATCATAGGTAATGGCATCCAACATGCACCAGCCTCCAGGAGCCCTTTAGGTATATCTTTGATCCACTAACAAGGCTATCACTACCTGGGCCAGCAATTTTTGCCTGTCCCTAGTTGCCCCTAGAGAAGATGGTGGCGAGCTGCCTTCTTGAACTGCTGTTATCCATGTGCTGTATGTAGACCCACAATGCCATTAAGGAGAGATACCAAAGTTGTCCCTTCGGCTACTCTGGCTTCTATCATGACAATGTTATCATCGAATTCCATCCCCAACAGTATTGTGTGTCCAGACCTTTACAAGAACAACTAACAATGACCAATAAATGCTGACCCAGACAAGCGATATCCATGTCCCATTAGTGAATGAAAAGAAATTGCTGCAGTAAGGACCTGGCCAGGGACATATATCCAGTTCGTGGATAGGACCAGGATGTAGCTCTGTGCCAAAAACATAAATTGTTGCAAAAGCTCAGCAGATCTGGCAGCATCCACGGAGAGAAATCAGAGTTAACGTTTCAGGTCGAGTGATGCTGCCAGACCTGCTGAACTTTTCACCAATTTCTGTTTTTGTTTCTGATTTACAGCGTCCGCTGTTCTTTCAGTTTTTGCATCTCTAGCCGTTCTCTTGCTCTCTTGACATCACTCAGTCTGTCTGGTTTGGATGTTCCCAGCACCCGGCCTTGCCTTTCATTGCCTTGCCCTTTTGCATCTTTTCCCTCAGACAGAGGTGTCAGACTCATGGTGTTGCTATACCGACCCGTCACTTAGCACAAATACACAACCAGGAAGCTTGTCATGGTTGTCGACTGTCCTCAGTCATGTGACAGCAGATAGCCTTGGGTTAGGGGATTCTCATACAATAAATCAAGGCCACACTCTGATATCAGCCCAAGGGGTTGGAAATGACCTGGAAGTTTCATGCATTGGTCAGAGTCAGGATGCCTTCCACATGAGGGGTCAGGAACTGAACGTCAGGCAGCCACCACTGCCTTGACACTTCTTGCGTTAGTGGGGGCGGTTTTCCTGCTGTAATGAGAGAGAGAGAGGCATGTATTTGAGAAGATGGAAGTCAGTGGCATGACTGCTATTGTTGGTGCAGGTGGAGGGGTGTCTGAGTGAATAGGCAAGACAGAGACCATGCTGGGTTAGTGTTGGCAAGGGCTGGTGTAACAGCGGATGAGGGAAGATGATGTATGCAGCATTTGAAAATGGTAGAAATTGACCCTTGACAGGAGACTGGTACAATAACAGAGATTGAGTATGAGGTATCAGAGAGAAGATGGTGGTACCGACCCTGACAGAGTGGAAACGGTCATTGACCTTCTTCCTACAGAGCTGTGCATCCCACCAGGTGGCCAAGATTGCACTGACCTTGGACTAGGTTGGCACATTCTGGTGTCTTGACCTTTTCTGTTGGTCTTTAAGGAAGAGGGCATTCAGTCTCTGCATCACCCCATCAACTAGGACGTTCAGATCCCTGTCCACAAGGGAATAGGTCCAGTTTTCCCTTCTCTGCCATGCCCAAGGCAAATGTCAGGGATTGTGCAGGGCAGCTCCAGACTGATGGTGCTTGGACAAGCGCACAATGGCCTTTCAAAGATGACTCCTCAACAAGGGATGGCAATCCATTCAAGGCTATTCTGGCAGGGGCAAAATGTTACATGAATGGCGAACGGTAGATTTGGTCAGATACAACAAGAAATCTCACAAGCTAACAGCAAGAAATATTCCATGATAGTGACACATAACAGGAAAAGAGTAACATGCAACCCATTGTATTCAAAAGGCCAGCATCTTACTCATATCAAGCACTTGCCAAGGGAAGGACCCATCCTAGCAATGGAAAATTGCCCCACGAATAAGGATTTACCAAATGAACAGACAATGACAACATGCAAGCATGCCATTGGAAGATGGACATGATTTAAATATTTTGTATTCAATGTATGTGCAGATCGACTGATGAAAGTGGGACTGTCTAGAATTGACAAATAGATTTTGTTTAGGAGTTATAATTTCCATTAGTTTCCCTATATTTGGTAACTTTAAACTTCTAGTGTTAGTCCATGCAATATTTTTGTTTTCTATTAATAAGTAAAAGGAGGACGTTAGAAGAATGTAGCTGTATATAGTACACTATGGTTTGTCAAAGTCTTGTAGCCTCTGCTATAATTTGTTTCCTTATTTGGAAGTAGCAGCCATTCGAACACATTTTCCTCAAAACTAGAGGGCGTAGGTTTAAGGTGAGAAGGAAAGAATTTAAAAGGGACCTGAAGGACAATGTTTTCACACAGAGGGTGTTCATGTATAGAATAAGCTGTAAGAGGAAGTGGTAGAAGTGGCTAAAATTATAACATTTAACAAACATTTGAACAGGTATATGGACAGGAAAAGTATAGAGAGATACGAGCTAAAGGCAGGCAAATAGGACTAGTTCAGTTGAAGAAACCATGGAGAAATTTCACCCCAGAGTCTGTTTCCGTATTATGTGACTCTCTGAGTCCACGACATGTGGCAGTGCTTTGATCTGAACAAAGTCAAACAGCCCCAAACTGACAGGATGGGATTTGTGGCTTAATGATCAAGAGTAGAACATTCCAACCGGCGCTCCTCTGTTTCTTCTGTTTATTTCTTATTTTGTTTTCTTTTTAACTCTATTTTTTTCTCTTTTTTCTTCTCCTTTTTGGTGTTTTCTTCCTTCTGGTGTTCACTTCCCCCATTGTAGGTCCCGACCTGGTCTCTTTGCAGCTCATGGTGTGTCCCAAAATGATGTCTCATTGGCTCTCAGTCTGATCGCTCGGTGGCTCTCAGCCTAGACTCTCGGTGGTTCATAGTTGGTCCCGGCATGGTCTCTCAGTGGCTTGTAGTTGGTCCCGGCCTGGTCTCTCAGTGACTTGTAGTTGGTCCAGGCCTGGTCTCTTAGTGGCTTGTAGTTGGTCCCGGCCTGGTCTCTCAGTGGCTTGTAGTTGGTCCCAGCCTGGTCTCTCAGCAGCTTGTAGTTGGTCCTGGCCTGGTCTCTCAGTTGTCTGTAGTTGGTCCCGGACTGGTCTCTCAGTGGCTTGTAGTTGGTCCCGGCCTGGTCTCTCAGCAGCTTGTATTTGGTCCCGGCCTGGACTCTCAGTGGTCTGTAGTTGGTCCCGGCCTGGACTCTCAGTGGCTTGTAGTTGGTCCCGGCCTGGTCTCTCAGTGGCTTATAGTTGGTCCCGGTCTGATCTCTCAGCAGCTCATGGTGGGTTTCGGCCTGATCCCTCGGTGACTCTCAGCCTGGTCTCTCAGTGGTATGTCAGTTGGTCTCTTGGCAGCTCATGGCGATGTCTCATGGCTTGTGGATCCTGCCTGGGCATGTACTTGATGCACCGGGAGAGATGGGAGAGGTGGTAGTTCCAGCAGCAGTGATGGTATCTGTGGTGGCAACATCGGGAACAGACAGCTGGGATCTCCCAGAGAGCCAGACAAGCGGAGGATCAAGTTTAACCCGTGAAAGGCTGCAGCGTTAACTATTACATTATGTCTTTTTCTACTATTCTATGAAGCAATGCTTAAATTTTCAACTCTCATTTCTTTGACTACCTTGTCCCCAGGTTTTTTTATACCTTGGTATCTAAGATGGCATCATGTGTGGGAACATTATACACTTTTCACGTTACTCCTGTGTTCTCGACTACACCTGACAATAAAATCTATGTCTGAATTTTGGTTAACCATGGTTACTAACATGAGGGAAGGGTGTTGGAGTCTTCTTCTGTCAGGTCTGGGCTCCTTTAAACATCAAAAGAGTTCAACAATGCTCCATGATCTTCACGCCTTCCAAACATTTTTTGAAAGCAACTCAGATTAATTTTAATTGGTTTCTGTGTTGTGTAGACCGGGGGCAGAATCCAATTGATATTGATATAGTTGAGAAAAGAAACTTTAGGAAGATTTTAAACGGGCTGTGTTGTCCTGCCAGTGACAGTAAAGGGCAAGAGTGACTGTTTTAATAGGTCAGGCTTAATTGATTAAAACAAAGTAACTTCCATCAATGGGAATGCAATTGTTTGTGAGAATTTGAGAGCAAGTCTGATGTATTTTCAATGCTATTTTCAAAGAATGAAAAGCATGTTTTTTCAACTTCCTGAAGGATGCCTAAATATAACCTAGCCTGCTCTCGCAGAAATTTCAGTCTCTGATTGCAATTTTTTTCTAACTTACTTAGGCTTTCAAGCCAAAACTAACTGATAGCATTGACCTTTAATTAAAGAAAAAAAGGACTTTCCATTCATTTGGCAACCTGGCAGCTCAGATAAATGTATCTTTAGCTCTCAGCTGCTAGCTCATGGGTTTGAGGTACTGAGCTGACTGCGAATTTTGTGCTGTTCTGTGGAAATGGTCAGATTTGCCAATAAATAGTCATGGTTGAGGATTGAGACTATGGAGGCCAGCAATGACACACTTTGTCACCATCCAGTCTCATTGCCTATTAATTTATGGCCTTCGGTTTGCATTCATGAAAAGACAATGCAGGCATGAGGAACCAGAACATGGGTTCATACCTGTACAGGCATTCCACCCGATCTCCAAATTCCCACAAACCATCCTCAGCATCCAACATCCAATCAATCTCTGGCTTGAACATATTGAACACTTGTCATTAACTATGGTAGAGAATTCAAACGTCCCACAGGGTAAATGAAGCAGCAACTAAAAGCGGTGACACTTTGGAATGTATGCCCTGGTGCTCCATGTTGATGTATTCAAGACAGATCACCCGATTTTGTGTCATTTGCACGTTTTACAAAGCTTTTTTTTCTAGGACCATCTCAGTCCTGAATGCCTGCCCACTTGTGCTAGGTCTGTGACCCCTGTTTTTGATTTCCCAGTCAGACTGATAGATTGATAAGCAGCATGGTGGCTGAGTGGTCAGCTCTGCTGCCTCACAGAGCCAGGGACCTGGATTCAATTCCAGCCTCGGGTGACTGGGTGGGGTTTGCCCGTTTTCCCTGTGTCTACGTGTGTTTCCTCCCACAGACCAAAGATATGCAGGCTAAGTGAATTAGTAATGGGAAATGCTGGGATAGGGTAAGGGATTCGGTCTGGTAGGATGCTCTTCAGAGGGCCAGTGTGGACGCAATGGGTTGATTGGCCTGCTTCCACATTGTAGGGCTTTGATGATTCATGTTAGATATTAAGGACCATAGAAGCAAAGTGGATGAGTGGCATTGAGGTATGGTCAGCTATGGTCAAGTTGAGTGGTATCCATTGTCCAGATCCATCCCATATTGGAGTCACTTACTGTTGGAACAATGTAAGAATGGAACAAATGGGGTGAGGGAGGCGAACAAAAAGCAGAGCAGAGAAATTGATAGGACCAAACGTACAGAGGGCAAACACAAAAATTATTGGAGAAACTCAGCAGGTCTGGCAGCACCTACGGAGAGAAAGCAGAGTTAACACTTTGAGTCCAGTGACTGTTCTTCGGCTGGCTGAATGCCTGGTTTATGATGTCAACAATGGGGTTTGGTTCATGTAGTGACTGAGGTCACCATGAAGACCCTGCGTTCTTACCCTTTCCCCTCACCTGAGGTGTGGTGACCCTCAGGTTAAATTCACCCATCCAGTCAGCTCTCCTTAAGGAGAGATTGGGATTATGGTGGCTTCACCTTTAGTTTGTTTGTCATTGGATATTTTGCCAATCTCTTATGACTTCATCAGGGATTTTTGAACAGCGTTTCGAAAATATATCACAATCCCTAAACGCGGTATTTGGAGAAATGGACATCCGCATCGGTACAGTTCTGAAACACAACTCAACATAAATGATGCTGATTTAATCAGCACTATACAGAAATTCAGCTGAACACCTGGCTCGAAACGTATAAAAGAGGTTACTAATCATTAGACTTCCAATTTGTACTTAATGATTTCTGTAATTATGGAGTGCCTCTCATTCTAATTGGTTTGTAACTGGGGTCTGCATAGTCTGTGCTTCTGAACACTGAGGGGCTGACCCTAACCCTCTTTTCATTACCAAGATCAGATGGAGTACTTGGCACAGTTGGATAAAACTGAAGCAGTTTATTGATGTGGAAATCAATCAAGGGAGCAGGGCACGTGGTCTGCTAATATCATTCAACAGGAGCACTGCCGGTCACTGCAACCTCAAGAACCATCACTTCCAATGCTTGGCTAAAAAAACACAGATGAAAAGAGAGCCACTAATCACTCAATCACAGTGATAACTCCAAATTCCTGGTGGCTCCGTGGTTTGCACTGCTGCCTCACAGCGCCAGGGACCCGGGTTCAATTCCACTCGCGATCGATTGTCTGCGTGAAGTTCACACGTTCTCCCCGTGTCTGTGTGGGTTTGCTCTGGTTTCCTCCAACAATCCAAAGATGTGCAGGTCAGGGTGAATTGGCCACGTTAAATTGCCCATAGTGTCAGGTGCATTAGTCAGAGGGAAATGAGTCTGGGTGGGTTACTCTTCGGAGGGTCGGTATGGACATGTTGGGCCGAAGGGCTTGCTTCCACACTGTAGGGACGGTAATCTAATCTAATCTTAGGTGGATTAGCCACAGGGAATGCAGCATTATAGAGATAAAGGGGCTGGGTCTGGGTGGAATGTTCTTTGGAGGGTCAGTGCAGATTCAATGGGCTGAATGGCCTGCTTCCACACTCTAGGGATTCTATGAGTCAGTGATATCTTGCAGCTAATAAGCAGTTTTACTCCTCTAATTTAAGAAATGATACCATTTCATTGCAGGCAGTTCAGAGAAGGTTCACTTGGGTGACCCCTGGTGTGGAGGGATTATATGAGCAAAGGCTAAATAGGTTGGGACTGTACTCACTGGAGTTAGAAGAATGAGAGGTGATTGGAAAATTACAGGAATCTTCAGAAACTTGACAGGGCCAATGCTGAGATGATGTTTCTCCTCATGGGATTGTGTCAGAGGGAATAGTCTCAGAATAAAGAGACTTAAAACTGCTGCTCCTGTTTTCAAGATTAGAGTCCCTACAGCATGGAAACAGACCATTTGGTCCAACAGGTCTGGACTGACCCTCCAAAGGATAACCCACTCAGATCCATTCCCCTACCCTATATTTACCCCTGACTAATGCACCTAGCACTATGGGCAATTTATCATGGTCAATTCAACTGACCTGCACATCTTTGGATTGTGGGAGGAAACCCACGCAGACTAGGGGAGAATGTGTAAACTCCACACAGACAGACACCTGAGGTAGGAATCGAACTCAGGTCCCTGGCATAGTGAGGCAGCAGTGCTAACCACTTAACCACCGGGCCACTCCTGTTTCTATGTTTCCATCTTTGAATATGGTTATACGGTAAGGAAGGCCATATTGTAATGTCATTAAAGGATTTGTACAGAATGCTGTGATTTCACTCAGAGGCACAAAGCCAAATGTAGGTCAATGAGCACAGGAGATTGGGACCGGACGCTGGTTAAGATTCATCAAAAGGCACTTTTTCCTGTTCAAGAACTATTTCCTTTTCTCGTTTCCACTCCTCCACTGCTCAAAGCAAATTATCTGAGATGGACCGTGCATCTGTCAGGTCAAATAGTGACGGCCATAGGCCCTTTGGTGAGTTTGGGCAATATATGATGGGTGATACTTCCATCATGCAAGGTAGCTTTGATGTGTCGTAGCTCAAGCTTACGCAGTGAGCTACGGCCCTTGACATGAGATTGCCAAAAAGGTTGGGTGGTGAGGCTGTGGAATTCCCCGCCATTGAAAACGATTGAAGCCAAAACATTGAGTGCTTTCAAGAAGGAGTTAGATATAGTTTGTAGGGACAAAGTGATCAAAAGGTAACAGGAGAAAGTGGGAACAGGGGACTGAGTTGAAAGACCAGTCAGGATCATGTTGAATGGTGGAGCAGATTCCCTGGGCCAAATGGCCTCCTCCTGCTCCTAGTTTCTATGCTATTATGCTCTTTGCTTCTATGCAACCATATTGCTGTGGGAGATCTGAGTAGACAGATAAGGATAGCAGATGTCCTTCCTTAAAGAACATTACTGTACCAAATGAGGTTCTGGAAAACTCATTGATAGTTTCATAGTTAACATTACGGTAACTAGTTGGACCAGCTGCTATGATGGGATTTGAGCCCATAGCTCCAGAGTTTTAGCCTGGCCCTCTGGGTGATCATTCTATTGACAATGCCATGATATCTGAGTTCTGAGAAAGAGTGACTGGACCCAAAGTGTTACCTCGGAGTACTCTCCACAGATGCTGCCAGACCTGCTCAACTTTTTGTTTTTGATTTACAGCATCCACAGTTCTTTTGATTTTGACCACAATATCACCACTTTGCACCCAGTGCCTAGTGATTGGTGTCGTTGAATTCTGATTTCCTTTAGTTTCTCTACCATCTAGATGTGCACCTTCCAAGTTGGATGTGACTTCCCTATTCTTCCTGCTGACATATAATGCCTCACAGTTATTTGTGTCAAACTTAATTTGCCAAAACTATGCTCATTCTGTAATTTAATGTTCTCCTATAATTTATTACAGTTCTCATCAATATTAATTGTTGCCCTCACTGCGTCTTCCCAGAATTTGGTGTTGCTTATATATTTTCAAAGTCTAAATCTTTATCATAAAATCTGTCTGGCAGCATTAATCTTTGTTGGACACCACTTCCCATCTTATGATATTGCCACAGAAGGAGGTGGAGGCCAGCTCATTGAGTATATTTAAGGCTGAGATAGATAGGTTCTTGATTGTCAGGGGGATCAAGGGTTACGGGGAGAAAGTGGGAGAATGGGATTGAGAAACCTATCAGCCACGACTGAATGGCGGAGCAGACTCAATGGGCAGAATGGCCTAATTTCTGCTTCTATGCCTTATGGTCTTATGATATTCTGACCAACTCCCATTCATTTCCCCTCTCTGACTTGGGACTAACCAGCAAGCTATTCTGACATGTCCCTGACACTAATACTCTCTGCCTTAGTCATTAGTCTATTATGGGGTAGCTTTTTCAAAATCCAAACATATTACATAACCTACATTATCAATGTCAACTCTGTAAGTTACCTCCTTAAGGAATTCAGTAATGTTGCTCGAACAAAGTGTTGCCTTTTGAAATAATGCTGACTGTTCATTACTATGTTCCTCATGTTGAGATGTTCTTCTAATTATTTCCATTCCAAGGGATTCCAGTATTTTTCCAATTTATAATGTTAAGCTGACTGGTCTATAATTCCATGTTCTGTCCTTTCTTAAATATGGGGATTTGTATTTGCTACCTGCCAGTCCTGTGGCATGATAGATTTTTCACGCAAATATTTGTTAGAGAACCACCATACAATGAATAAAGAGGCCATTCAGCCCATTAAGTCTGCATTAACACTTTGAAGAGCATCCCACATGAACCCCAATCCCTTACTCCAACCCATTAAGCCCATATTAACCATGAAGCACGGTGACTCAGTGGTTAACACTACTGCCTCACATAGTAGGAAATCTATGATCTAGCCTGCACATCCCTGGACACTATGAACAATTTAGCATGGCTAATCCACCTAACCTGCATATTGTTGGACTATTGGAGGAAACTGGAGCACCCAGAGGTAAGACATGCAGACACAAGGAGAACATGCAAACACACAGTCACCCATGAATCACAAATAATAATTACTTCTTCTTCCCTCATTCTTTCAAAATGGATCCATCTGGACCTCTATTTTTAGTCCTCTTTAAGTTTCTTTAGTTTCTTTTAATACTTTTCTAGTTTTCAATTGTATCTCTCTTACACCAATGAATCTGGATTTCCCTCTCTAATCTGTGTTCAATGTGCCTTATTTACAATACTGTAGTTGTTGTGTTTAGCGGAAAGTACTGTCATTCAGTGTAGCTTCCCTCGCAGACAAGCAGACTTCCTTGAAGAATGGAAAGATGGCTTTACCACGTTCATCTTTGATCCCTCTCAGTAGAGCA
>NC_057728.1:58125562-58170249 GCF_004010195.1 Chiloscyllium plagiosum | reverse complement strand
TTAGGTAGAATGAAGAAAGTTAGCATTAATCACAAGTGTGTACTTGAGGAATTAATGGGGCTGAAATTTGATAAATCCTCCACACTTGGAGGTCTACATCTCAGAGTCTTCAAAGAAGTCACCTAAGAGATAGTTGATGAATTGGTGACTATCTTCCACAATGTAATATGTTCTGGAATGATTCCCAGAGATTGGAAAATAGAGAATAGCCTCCCACTATTTAGGAAAGGAGTAAGAGAGAAAGCAGGGATGTTGTTAGCCTCACATTAGTAGAATGGAAAATGCTGGAACATATAATGAAAGGTGAACTAAATGGACATTTGCTTGATTATGGTCTGATTAGGCATCGTCAGGATGTCAGTGCATCGATTATAGGACTTGGGAGGTCATGTTATGGCTGTGCAGAACATTGGTTAGGTCATTTTTGGAACACTGCATTCAATTCTGGTCTCCCTGTTAAAGGAAAGATGTGAAACTTGAAAAGGTTCAGAAAGGAGTTACAAGGATGTTGCTGGGGTTGCAGGGTTTGAGCTATAGGGAGAGGCTGAAAAGGCCGGGGCTGTTTTCCCTGGAGCATCAGAGGCTGAGGGGTGACCTTATAGGGGTTTATAAAATCATAAGGGGCATGGATAGGGTAAATAGACAAGGTTTTTTCCTTAGGCTAGAGGATCCAAAACTAGAGGGCATTAGTTTAAGGTGAGAGGGGAAAGATTTAAAAGGGACATAAAGGGCAACTTTTTTCACACAGAGGGTGGTGCGTGTATGGAATGAGCTGACAGAGGAAGTGGTGGAGGCTGGTACAATGACAAAATATAAAAGACACCTGTATGGGTACATGAATAAGGAGGGTTCAGAGGGATATGAGCCAAATGCTGGCAAATGGGATGAGATTGATTATGGATATCTGGGTCGACATGGACGAGTTGGACCAAAGGGTCTGTTTCGGTGCTGTATATTTCTATGACTCTATGTTTGATTAACTATTTGGAGTTTTTTGAGTGAGTGTGAGAAAATGTTGTGTTTCTATGTCCAAGGGTTCCGAAGACTTCTCTCATTCTAGAGAGTAGTGTGGTAAAATCTAATGTAACTCGGTGTTGTTTACTCTGCCCACACTGTGCTATTTATGCTCAGTTATGTGCAGCTTTATGACACCATTGCCAGGTCGATCCGGGGTCCAGAAACCCTGAAATAGCATCGAGACCATTGTGTGAGAATGATCGTGTGACATGCATGAGGTACAGACACATCCCCAACCTCCTGTGTTGTTGTTCGGCAGGTCATGTGAGCTTTCCAGTTCTCCTGTATTCTGAGAATGTTGCCTGATGGTAAACAATCAGACATTCGTTTAATACAAATATACAAATTAGGAGCAGAACAATCAAGCCATCTCAACTATTCTACGTGATCATGGGTAGGCTGACTGGAACGTCAAATCCACATTCCTGCCTCCCTCTGACAACCTTTCACCCCCCCCTTGCTTAACAGAATCTACCCACCTCTGCCTCAAAAATATTCAAGGGCTCTGCTTACACTGTCTGTGAAAATGCAAGTGACAACAAATCAATCATTCATTCGTCTTCTCAGAAAGACAGTTCATGACCCTCTGAAGAGAAAAAAAGTCACCTCATTTCTGTTTTAAGTGGGCGACCCTTGATTTTTAAGTGATTCTCCAATATGAAGAATCGCCTTCTCCACATTGTCCCGGTCTAACACATTCCAGGTGTTTCAATCAAGTCTCGCATAAGTGAACCCACGCGTGAGGGAGGGAGCTGCACCTGCAACCACCCACTGGGCATTTACACGGGAATAACATTGGCTGCCATCACATGTATATTGGCCACATGGACAGGGAGATTCCTACTCCCTGGCCATCTAGTGGCTTTGGGCACCTTCCTGTCATTGTCATTGCTGAGGGTCTCCCTCAGATTTACACTTACCCCTGAGGGCCAGAATCTCCACTATCGTGCTCCTGCTCATCCAGGTGCATCAGCACAGAGTTCCCTCTTTGCCAAGATCACTGAGCCATCTCCTGTTAGTGGCCAAGTAGACCCATTCAGTCCAGCAAGTCTGCACTAACCCTCCAAAGAGCATGCAACCTGAAATGAAACCCCTACCCTACCTTTATCACCTTGCATCTCCCTTGGCTAACCCACTTAGCCTGCATATTCCTGGACACAGTGGGCAATTTCCCATGGCCAATCCGCCTAAGGTCCACATTTTTGGACAGTGGGAGGAAACCGGAGCACTCGGAGAAAACCCACGCAGATATATGGAGAATGAGCAAACCCCACACAGACAGTCATCCGAGGGTAGAATTAAACCCAGGTCCCCAACACTATGAGGCAGTAGTGCCAACCACAGAGCCATCATGCCACCCCACCATGCTGTTGTCCTTGGGAGGATGGTGCACCTACAAGACACAGAAGACAGAAGACACCGCGAGCACTGGCTTGTGCTGGCATTTGATGCATTGCAATGGCTGCCCACTTCATGTGACTGTCACAGTGGAGCAGGACAGAGGTGGGTACTACAGGTGCTGGAGATTAGAGTCAAGATTAGAGTGGTGCTGGAAAAGCACAGCCAGTCAGGCAGCATCCGAGGAGCAGGAAAATTGACGTTTCAGGGAAAATCTCTTCATCAGGAATGTTCTCTTCACAGTGGAGCAACCAAGTAACATAATGGTCATCATTGTTGACACTAGCGTTGCTGTTCCAGAATCATTTAACAAACTGAATTTAAAATTCCCAGACCCAGTGGTGGGATTTGAACTCATGTTTCTAGATCATTAATTCAGGATTATTCATTCAGTGGCATAACCACCATGCAGCAATATCCCATACTGAAGTAAAATAGGAACATTTGTTTCTTATGTATTTTAAATTTGACAGAAATTTGCATTAAACAGTGTGACATCTTTAGTGTTGTGGATAATTATAACTTCTGAACCTAACACGATCGCTTCAATTCATTCAATGTTTTCTTTTTGCATTGCACAGAGTATAACCGGGTTCTCAAAATAACTAACAATTATTTAACCATAGTGTGGCACAACGTAGATTCATTAAAATATCATGAACAACTTGCACAAAATTAATATCATATTAGTGAGTACTTCTGAAAAGCTTTCATAATTCCCTTCACTTCGAATGGGTTTGCTACAGTTTATAGTTCATTCTGCCCATCAAATCTATAAAACATAGGAATATGTGACTGAGGAGTAGGATTAAGCTATTTGGCCCTTCTGGTCGTTATCCAATAAGATCATGGCTAATTAGCAAGGTTTCCTTAGCCACTGGTCAGAGGCGCCATATTCACCAACTGACACGCCGATATAATGGTTTCCAATTCCGGAAGCTTCTGCCACACGTGAATCTCAAACGTCCATGCAGCAGAAAAAGTAATTAAAGGGAACATAGCTAATCAGCTTGCAGTCTCAACTCCATTTTTATATTTGTTTTCAGTAACCTATCCCTCATCCAGCAAAAGCCTAACTCTGCCTGAAATGAATCTAATGATACAGCATCCTACACTGTGGAGAAGAGAATTCCACAGACTAACCTGCTAAGAGAAGAAGAATCTCCAACTTAACAAACCTCTTTGTTTTAAACTATATCCCCAAGTTCTCTTCTCTTCCTTTACAGGAGACATTCATTTATTGTCAATCCAGTCAAATCTCCTCAGGATCTTTCAATAAAATCATCTTTCACTCTTCTAAACTCCAGCTTGTCCAACCTTGCTTCATAAGATAACTCCCTTATCCCAAGAAGTCAAGGCAACTTTCCATGTTGGTTGCTATGCTCCACACTTGAACTTCTTCCCTCCTTACCCCCTTTTTCCCTACTCCCACGTCACCCTTTACACACCTCTTGCTCTCATGCACTTATCGCTCGAACAAAAGTCCATCTATTACCAAGGACCAAGGTTGGATTGCATCTGGTAAGTGCCTGGTTGACCTCCACAATTACCCGCATTGCTGGACAAGATTAGTATCTAAGATTTGATGCTTTCCTTAAGCAGGGATGACAAAAATAAAGATACATTGGTGTGTGAAAGACCAAGGGGATTCGAGTTATAGAATTGTACAACACGGAAACAAACCCTTAGGTCCAACTCGTCCATGCTGACCGGATATCCTATATTAATCTGGTCCCATTTGTCAGCACCTGGCCCATATTCCTCTAAACCCTTCCTATTCATATACCCATCCAGATGCCTTTTTAATTGTGTGTAATTGTACCAGCCTCCACCACTTCCTCTGGTGGTTCATTCCATACGGGCACCACCTTGTGAGCGAAAAAGTTTCCCCTTAGGTCCCTTTTAAATCTTTCCCTTTTCACCCTAAATCTATGCCCTATAGCTCTGGACTCTCCTAAACTGGGGAAAAGACTTTGAAATTGGGAAATCAAATATCTAACTTTGTAAGGAGGATTCTGAAAATTTGATGATGCATCTGCTAGTCACGAATAAAGGACATAGATTGATTCAAAATGTGCAAATTACAGACAACTCCAATGGGTTTGGAACTAATATTCTGTATTAAAAATTATAACTGACTTTTCAGCTCTTCATTATGCACCTTTCTGCCTCTGGACACTATTTATCTTGTCCAGCTAGACCTATAGCACCTTTATTTATTTTCAAAAGCACTCATCTAGGTGAACAAGTCCACTTAATCCTAATTTACCATTGTTCATTAGTTAAAAACAGAGAGTAATTAGAATTACATAATATCTGTGATATTCTCTCAACTAGTAAAATCGAAATTTCCTGGACCCATTTATCCTTGTGGAAAGACAAACATTAAAAGAAATATTAATCCATTAACATATGTCGAGAAATAATGGATCAGTGCAGAGCTAAGATTAATGTGCACTTAGAAGAGTGAGCTTATGCAAAGGGAGCCTGTTTAAATGAATGAGTTGCAATATAGGCCTAGTGGGAGGCTTGTAGATTGAACCGAAAAGCTTCATTCCTTGTGAATCTTTGTACTGTCTACTTGAAATGCAAAAGTAGTCAGAGTCAGACACTCAATAAGTCCTTAATCACAGGCAAAGCTGTCTGCTTGTGTTCAGTGTGTGTCAACATGCATCAGCCTATTTGCAAATGCGATTCATTCTGGCAGTTTTAGATGCGTAATTTTATGGGCCATCAGTGTCTGTAACGAGGCAATATCACCTCTGTTGGCCTACATTGGCTGGATTTTTTTTAAGCAAAATATGGAAAATCAGTCTGCTTTAGCTCTCACTGTTACATATTCCAATTTGCAAGAAAGCTGCTACTAATTGCTCTGTAAAAATATTCAATCTGAAGCTCAGCATCATCTCTCGAAAATCAGCAGCACACTCACAAGCAAATAATTTGAACCCTCAAGTGTCTCATACTTAGCCTAAACCGTTTATAAATAAAGCCCCCAGGGTGGTTTATTGCAGCAATATTAAGGTTGATTTACCATCCAGGAGACATCCAAAGTGTGTTCACCTGTTCCTTGTCCAGAGGAAAATGACTTGGGAGATATTTGTATGCTCCTGTTCCTCACCATTGTAGCAGGTCAAGCCCTCGCTTAATTAGAGCTAAGTGAACAGGGACAATTTTCCTCTAAGGACTCTGAACTACCCCCCCTCAACCCTTCACTGCTTTCCAATTAGTTTTAACATTCCTGGAAAAGAAAACCACATTTCATCACATCTTGGACTTGGCCGCTTGAACAGCTGGGAAGGGTCATTGAGAGCAAGCTGAATGATGCTTCTTTTGTGATGCTCACCCTCCCTGCTGATTCTGCTGATGTTGAAGGCTGTTTGGTTGCTGTCTACGCAGCTAATGCCTCCAGCTCCATAACACGACACAGAGCACAGGAGAAGAATGGATCAAACATCACAAGTCCATGGGAATGGCTCACAGAAGGACAAGTAACAGATGTAGGAGTTGTCCTGTGCCAAACAGGGCTGTCACATTTCCCACCTGACAACATTAGGTAATAATTCTGAAAGAGTTACATTGAACTCCACCCATTCTGTTGCTGTGACACAATCTGTGGATAGAGACGTGGGTTCTACCGTGCTGTTTGTGAGGATCATATTCATTCAATACCCTTCCAAAAATCTTTGTAACTATTCCTGACTCATATGTAGTTGCACTTATTGCTATTGCATAAGAAACTATCTTGCTAACTAAGAGCACTGCCTTTCCTGTAAAGACTGTAAAGTAGTGAAGCCTCTATCAATGATCGTTAAATTGGCCGTAGACACAGTATAGACAAAGGAGCATTGCTGTAAGTGAACTACCTCAAACTGTCCTTACTCTGAAACACATACAGGCAGTGGTAGTGAACACCACAAGGTGGCAGTAATGGCAATCTGGGTACCATCACAAACAGTGGCTTCAGGTGCTAAATAGTTAATTGGTTGCAGTGGGTCAGTGACTACTTTGGATCCATGGATTGAGGAATTGTTGAAAACCTTTTTTCCTGTGTTGAAGGATGATGTTGTAAACCTTCCTGTGAGCAAAGGGGATGTTATCCATTGAAGGACTTCAAAAAGGCTTTGTGTGTTATGATGGTCAGCATATTGTTGGATATCTTGGGATTTCTATTCTTAATACCTGTCCTTTATCATCTAAATTATCTTTGGGTGTCAGCACTGAGTTGGTGGAATGCTGCCTTCGTTGCTCACTGCTTTGAATTATTTTGTCTAGTAACAGAGGCTGTTCCAGAACTTCACATATTTCAGCATTGCCTTTGTCAAACCAGTCCAGGTGATGAATCTTGAAGTTGAAACTTTATTGCTGGAACAGCACAGCAGGTCAGGCAGCATCCAGGGAACAGGAGATTCGACGTTTCGGGCACAGGCCCTTCTTCAGGAGGGCCTGTGCCCGAAACGTCGAATCTCCTGTTCCCTGGATGCTGCCTGACCTGCTGTGCTGTTCCAGCAATAAAGTTTCAACTTTGATCTCCAGCATCTGCAGACCTCACTTTCTCCTCGATGAATCTTGAACCCAATTGTCTGGGCACCAGAGGATAGTACAGCTGACTTTACCTGATCCTACTGTTCTGAAATTGGATGTATGCAGAGCTTCCAGTTTGATTGTGGAATTCTCCTCTTCAGTCAAGCTGCTTTAGGGGCTGAGACATTGATCTTTTCCATTTCAGGTCTTGTGCTGTCTTAGTGCTAGACACTGACTTAATACTGATGAAATAAATCAACAATCCATTCAGCTGGCGTCAGTCACCCACATTTTCCTGTAGATCTGAGGACTCTTTGACTTTTCAGAATCAGATTCAATATTTGGCTAGTTCTAATGTGTAAGTGGTTGATGCCACTCATGTAGAGCACGAGAGTCTTTCTATTTTATCTGAAAGGACTTCCTGTCTGATTAATTATGTAAAACCTTTGTTAATTTTTGTCATTTGGGATAATCATATTTTCTCTGTTTTGATCATGTATCTACGCAGTTTAATCTTTATACAGCTTTGACAGATTCTTAACACAAAACCTTCTTTAATATAATTGTGAAATTGTTGCGTTTTGTAAACTTTCTCTTGGTCTTGAATTCTCTAGAAATCTTTCGTGTATGGTTTTGGAAATAATTTTCTGAGTTGAATGAGATGTATAAAATTGTGAGGAGCATAGACAGGGTAGACAGGAAGGAACTTTTCCCCACGATGATGGATCAATGACTAGGGGACACATCTTTCTATTTGTGAATTATTGTTTAACAAATTCAATTAAAGCTTAAAAAAAAACACAAGCATCAACATTAGGTCATTCTCCAGGAAGGATCCTCAGGAGGTATGAGATTAAATCAGTAGGTAGCTCAAGTAAAGGGTGGCATGGTGGCTCAGTGGTTAGCACTGCTACCCCACAGCGCCAGGGACCCAGGTTTGGTTCCAGCCTCAGGTGACTGTTTGTGTGGAGTTTGCATTTTCTCCCTGTTGTCTAAGTGGGTTTCTTCCCATAATCCACAGATGTGCAGGATAAGTGAGTTGGCCATGGGAAATTGTGTTCAGTTAGGTGCATTTGCCAGGGGCAATGTTAAGAGTGATAGGGTAAGGGAATGGGTCTGGGTGGCTTACTTGGGTCGGTGTGTGCTTGTTGAGCCAAATTGTCCTGTTTCCAACTGTAAGGATTCTATGTAAAGCAACATTTCAAAAGACTTTCAATTCACTATCCTGGACCCTCCATCAAAACAATGCCTTGACATCACCGTAGGGGCAAAACTAGTGGGGAGTCAAGAATACTTTGATGCACACAAACTAACCAAGAATGACTCAGAGTAAATAAAATGCAATACAAAGTGGCTGCCTTTGGGAACGAATTTGTTTCAACTTTTATAATTGAATTAAATTGAGTGAACTTTAATGTCACATGAGTGGTATATATAGTGTAAGGGAATGGGTCTGGGTGGGTTACTGTTCAGAGGGTCGGTGTGGACTTGCTGGGCTGAAGAGCCTTCTTCCATATTGTTGGGAATCTAATATAATCCTGTGAAAATTTTACATGTCACCATGTTGGGTATACAGATACCTAGGTACAGATTCTTGAATACAAATTCTGAGGGGAAAAAACAGAAAAATAATGAAATAAAAAGCCCAGCATTACAGACCTTCAAAAGTATAAAATCATGGTAACAAATTAGAAAAGGAGAGAAATAAAAAGTTCAGAGCAACAGTCCTTCCACAATAATATAATAATTTTAAAAAAGAAATTTTAAAAAGCGAGAATTTAAGACAAAGTCCATTTCACGGCTCCGGACATCCTGTCCATTGGAATCCAGGGCTGGACCCACCACAATGCCAAACAAAGTGCCACATGGAGCCACAGATTGAGGCTGCCGTAAGGAGATCCTAACTGGATACTACTGAATACAGCCACCGAAGCCACCGAAAGTGGCTCCGAGGCCGTACCGGACCAAGCATGCTGCTGCAAAGGCACGACAGAAGCTTCAAGGAAATCAAAATGGCTTTAAAACTTTGACCACGCTTTGCCAGCCCTAGGTGTGGGTGATAAAGAGGTGTCCATTGGAAATGAAATGGAAAGAAATGCAATGTTGAAGCCTGTGTCCAATGTCACTTCATCCGCACCAGCCCCCAAGCCCCACTCCTATCTCCAAACAAAGAACTGTGGATGCTGGAAATCTGAACGGAACAAATGCAGAAATTGCTGGAGAAAATCAGCATCGTAGACAAAAGAAACAGAGGTATTGTACTGAGTCCTTCTTCAGAAACTTTATTCTTAGTCCACTACCACCCTCTGTCTTCTATGGGCCAGCTAATTCTGTGTCCAAACAGCCAGGCTTCTCATGCCTTCTTACCTTCTGAATGAGCCTACAATTGGAATCTTACCAAGCACCTTGCTAAAATCCATGTACACCACATCTACTACTCTACCTTCATCAATGTGTTTTGTCACATCCTCAAAGCATTCAATAAGGTTTGTGAGGCATGACCTGCCCCTCACAAAGCCATGCAGACTATCTATAATCAAACTATGGTTTTCCTAGTAATCATGAATCCTTTCTTTCAGATTCCTCTCCAATAATTTGCCCACCACAATGTAAGACTGACTGATCTGTAATTCACAGGACTATCCTTATTCCTATTCTTGAACAAAGGAATAACATTTGCCACCCTCCAATCATCTGATACTATTTCAGTGGACAGTGAGAATGCAAAGATCATTGTCAAAGGTGCAGCAACCTCTTCCTTCACTTCCTATAGTAACCTTGGGTATATCCCATCTGGCCCAGTGGACCTCTCTATCTTTATGTTTCTCAAAATTTTCAGTATTTGTTCCTTCTTAACATCAGCATGTTTGAGCATATCAGCCTGTATCACACTGTCCTCACAAATGACAAGGTCCCTCTAAGTGATGAATACTGAAGCAAAATATTCATTAAGGACTTCCCCTACCTCCTCCCCAGGCACAAGTTCCCTCCACTATCCCTGATCGGCCCTACCCTCATTCTGGTCATCCCCTTGTTTCTCACATTAGTGTGAATGCCTTCGGGTTTTCAAAAATCCGAACCACTAAAAGGTTTTTCATACCCCTCTCCAACTCTCCTAAGTCAGTTTAGCATGGCGAAGCCACCTAACCTTCACATCTTTGGACTGTGGGAGGAAACTAGAGCACCAATTAAAGTATAACAGAGAATGATTAACTAACAACTATTTACACTCCTTCCCCTTCTACAACACTAGTCTGATAAAATCCCCAATTAAGATTTACAAAACAAAACGTATCTCGAAACCAGGCAGTTTTCAGTTCTTCTCTGTATTCCTGTCTTCTTTTCTTCTTCTTGGAGGGTCTGCTTCACAGGTTACTGATCGATAAAGGTATCTTTAAGAGAGCTATTCTCTGGGCAGTTAGCAGATGTCATTGACTTAGCAGTTCTCCTCTCAATTGGTCAGTTTTCCCTGCTCATATACCCCCAAAACATCTAATTGTGTCATTGGCTTTTAAGATTGTCAATATACTCAATTCAACTTGATTGGAATTTGGTATTTTTGGGGTATAAGTTAAACTGATCGGCCGAATTTGAATTTGTTTTTGTCTCATAGCAACCCAGCCAATGCTTTGTGTTCTGAACCAAATGTTACTTTGTAAAATCTCCAGCACTTGGTGTGCCAAGTCCTTCACTTTCTTAAAGGTACAGTACACTTCTACACCTTCATAACACCTAACCACTTAAGAAAACAAGGAACCATCATAATAAAAAGATAGCTTCATTTTTTTTTCTATTTTTAAACACATTACCTTAACATACAGATAAGTTTAATGTAAGTTCACCTTAACTTCTTCCCATATACTGTACATATATATATATATAAAACAGTAAATAAATACAAATCTCATCTAAACTCTTTCAGTTAAATCCACGATAACTCATCTGCAATTATATTCTTACAACCCACAACTTGTATGATTTTTAAATTAAAAGTCTCTAACATAAGACTCCAAAGAAATAGTCTCATATTTTTGTCTTTAAATCATTCTAAGAATGTAAGCGGATTGTGATCCGTGTACTCAACCATCTCCGACACATTGTTTGTGATATTGTTATGGACCTGGCGACACCACTCAAAACATTCTTAAACAGGCAGCCCAAGGCCTACCTTTGCAATTTGTTTCAGTATGTGGACAATGAAAATTACCTGGAATAAGATAATTAGGTTGACTACTAGATTTTAAAACAGACAAAAGCTTTATTCACAAAATTACACAATGAAACACAAAGAACAGAATAAAGAACCCCTACAGAACTCAGCCTCTCCAGCTCGACTTAATTACTCTGTTCCGAATATACACAACAGTCCCAATAAACAAACTCCCTTTAAAACCCAGTATAAACGGAACACATGCTTACAGGTTGAAGTTGAAGGACAGAAAAAGGAGAGAGAGCTTCCACACAGCTCCCTGTGGAACATCTCAGCTCAAGACCGAACTAAAACAACTGAGCTCAGCTCAGCTAGAGAGCTGACCACTCCCCTTTCATTATACAGGTCACTTCTAAAACATGACCACTTGGGCCTGAAATCTCATCTGTTTACATAGAAACAAAAAGCCTCTCAAAATCCTTTTCATCTCTGTACCAAACCAGACTGATCGGAGCCCGGCCTAGTTTATTCCCCTCTGAAAAAAATCAAGGACAGAGTCTCCTCGAGCCAAGGAACAGTTTTTCGAAAGAAAAGGGACTAGCTTTGTGACACCTCCCCCCTTTAAAAAAAAGAACCATCAATACCAAAAGATGGCTTCATTTTTAACCCTTCAAAACCCAGTTAGTAGTCTGTACACTATACTAACTATAAACATGCAAACATGCACAACCACATGCAAATTCAGGCCACGGCACACACACTAGCGAGCACCTCTGTATCTCATCTGAGTCTCGATGATGCATCGGCAATCATGTTGTCGCCACCTGCCACATGCCCAACTGTCAAACTGAATGGCTGCACCAACAAGCTCCATCCAAACAGTCTGGCATTTTCGTCCTTAAATTTTTCCACAAATGTCAGTGGGTAATGATCAGTGTGTACGATTGTCTCAGATGCTTTGCTGACAATATAAACATTGAAATGTTGTAATGCCAACATCAAGCTTAAAGTGTCTTTCTCCATCATTGAATATTTCTGTTGATGAACGTTCAACTTCCTGGTAAAATACCCGATGGGTCTCTCTATTCCTTCATCATCCTCCTGTAGGGGCACCACACCGACACCCACATCGATGGCATCGATAGCCACCTTGAAAGGCTTCATTTAATCCAATGTGGCTAATACTGGGGCAGTGGTTAACACAGTTTTGAGGCTGTCAAATGCCTTCTGACAGTCCTCTGTCCACTAAAATTTGTTACCCTTTTTTAAGAATTCGGTGAGGGGAGCAGCCACACTGCTAAAGTTCGGCACAAACTTTCGGTAAATTCCATTCAACCCCAGGAACTGTAGTACTGCTTTTATTTTGTTGACGGTGTGGGAAATTCCCGAATTAGTTTTGCTTTTGCATCTCATGGGGCCATTTGTCCATGTCCAATAACATGGCCCAGGAGGTGACTTGGGCCTTCGCAAATTCACTTTTAGCCAGGTTTACCACCAAGTCTGCCTTCCGAAGTCAATCGAACAAGTCCGATAAATGCTGTAAATGTTCCTTCCACAAGTGACTAAAAATCACCAGGTCATCAATGTACACCACACAGTTGGGTAATCCAGCAATGACCTTATTAGTCACTCTCTGAAATGTGGTCGGAGCGTTTTTCATACCAAATGGCATGGTTTTGAACTGATATAGTCCATTTGGCATTCCGAAAGCTGAAATTGCCTTTGCTCTCTCTGACAGAGGCACTTGCCAATAGCCTCTGAGCAAGTCCAACTTAGAAATGTAAGTTGCTTGTACAACTTTTCCAACACAGTCCTCCAACTGTGGAATTGGATATGCATCAGTCTTTGTAATGCTTTGATTTTGCGATAGTCCACACACAACCATTGGGTACCATCTGGCTTTGGCACTATGACTATAGGTGAGCTCCAGTCACTGTAACTCACTTCGATTATGTCATTTTGGAGCATGCGCTCTATCTCCTTCTGAACCTGTGCCAACTTTAGAGGGTTAAGCCTATAAGATGTTGCTTAATCGGAACAGCATCTCCTATATCTACATCATGCACAATTAGGTTAGTACTTCCCAGTTTATTTCTGCATATCTTCCCATGTGATAGTAATAACTATTTCTGGTCATTTTGATTTTCTTGTGGAAGGTAACTCAATAATTAATCTCAATTTTTGACAACTTCCTCAGTGTCCAATTTGATTTGAGGAATGTCCAATTCAGAATCCTCTGAACCTGGGTCTTCCTTCCGTGCTGTAATCATTAACTTCTCCTCTTGCTTTCCTTCCCGATCAAAATACCTTTTGAACATATTCACATGATACACTCTGTGAGACTTCTTCCTGTCTGGAATCCTTATCAAGTAGCTTACCTCACTCAATTTCCTATCAATTTGTTACAGTCCACTAACCCTTGCTTTTAAAGGCTCACCTGTCATTGGAAGTAACACCAATACCTTATCCCCAATTGCAAAATTGCAAATTTGCCATTTTCCATCCATTTCTAGTTTCACTGTATGCTGTGATAGTTTTAAATGTGGTCGAGCCAATTCTATTTAATCGTTCTCTAAAATTTGACACATCGTCCAAATGGGTGGTCTCTGCATTCTGACTTATTAATTTCTCCTTAATCAGTTTTAACAGTCGCTTACTTCATGCCCAAAAATTTATTCAAATGGACTGAATTTGGTTGATACATTCGATGCATCTCTGATCGCAAAAAGTACAAACGGAACTCCCTTAACCCAATTATCTGGATAATCCTGACCATAAGCCCTCAATATGGTCTTTAATGGTTGATGCCATCTCTCTAGTGCTCCCTGTGATTCCAGATGGTATGCAGTAGATTTGAATTGCTTTATTCCCAAGTTATCCATAACCACCTTGAATAGTTTGGATGTGAAGTTTGATTCTTGACCTGACTGGATCTCTATTGGTAGTCCATATCTAGTAAAAAATATAATTAATTCTTCTACATCCCTTTCAGCTGTGATGTTGTGTAATGGGATTGCCTCTGGGAATCTAGTCAATACATCCATTATTGTTAATAAATACTTATTCCTACTTATTGTTTGAGGTTGGGGACTTACGCAATCAATCAAGACTTTTGTGAAAGGTTCCTCAAATGCTGGAATAGGTATTAAAGGTGCAAGTTTTAAGACTGCCTGTGGTTTTTCGATTAGCTGACATGTATGACATGTCTGGCAAAATTCAACCACATCGTTGTGTAGTCCAGGCCAGTAAAATGTTTTTGTATTTTAGCCTATGTTTTCCTCATTCCTAAATGACCTCCAAGTGGTAGCTCATGCACCACTCGCAGCACCTCCTTTCTATACCCTACTAGCAAAACAATTTAATGAATCTTTGCCAATTTCTCATGCTTAAATGTGTGATGGTCTCCATTTCCTCATTAAGGCATCATTTGTTAAGTAGTAATACTCAAGAATGCATTCACTTTCTTTCTTTGTAAATGCCTTTTGATATAACTGTTTTAAACTCCTCATCTTTCTGCTGTAATTCAATCAGCTTAGTAGAGCTAAAAATACTGGCATGTTTACCCATTTTCTCCTTCTCTGTTCCACTTATCTGATCAAAGGAAACTTCAGATAACACTACGTCAGCTTCCTTATCGGTGCATTTTGATCTCTCCTGCTTCAACTTGTGCCTCTGTGATCTTGTGATCACACAATCAGGGAAATTTTCTGGATAAACATTCTTCAGGTCTTCAGCTGCCTGCATCTCCACTGGCTTTTCAACTAGAGTAGGCAGCACACCTACCAGTGCATCAGCTGTACCATTTGCGAGGACAAGTTGTATTCCTGGAGCTGAGTGTTTGTCCAGTACTCCTAACCCAAATTCTCCACTCTTCTTTGGTCTCTCTAGCCTCACTTTACAGAATTGAGCACTTTTTGTCTTACCATGAATTGCTGTTACCAGTACCTTTTCTGGCAATAGTCTCTCAGGAGTACATATTGCCGAATCCCTCAGCATTACAGACAAGAAGATCCTGTTTTCCTTAATATTGTAACCTCCTTACCTATTACTCCTGACCCGATGTGAATAAACTTTACCCTTGCAGGTATATTTTTTAAGCAGATCTGGCACTTCCTCCTTAACCAACCTCTGATCATCTTGTACACTCTGAGGCAGTCGTCTAACTTCCCTTCTGCTTTTTGTTAATAGTCCAACAAAACTCCCAGGCTTGCCTGGTTTTCCTACATCTGGCTTTCTCCTAGCCCACCAACGCTGTGATTTCGCGTGGCCCACTTTATTACAATGAAAACACGGGAGCATTTTAATTTCTTTGTCCCCCGTAAGGGTTTCATTTTTACCCTGTGGTAAATTATCCTTAAGCTCTTCACTGAGATCTACCTTTCCCTTTCCATGTGAGGATTTACTGAAATTGATTCAGAAAGTCCAACCGAGTTTTATGGAGCAGCTCATCATCATCAGCCACTTCAGCTGCTAATCTTGCTGTTTTAACTCTCTGCTCTTCCACATGAGTTTGCACTACTTCAGGCAGTGATTTTTTGAATTCCTTCAAAATAATTACCTCTCTCAGGGCATTATAGGTTTGCTCAATTTTTTAAGCTCTTATCCATCTATCGAAATTACTCTGTTTGATCCTTTCTCCTTCTCTGTTCCACTTATCTGATCAAAGGAAGTTTCAGATTACACTATATCAGCTTCTTTATCTGAGCCTTTTGATCTCTCCTGCTTCAACTTGTGCCTCTGTGATCTTGTGATCACACAATCAGGGATTGACCAGGGTCCCTCCTCAGATTCCTGAAACATTGTCTATGGGCTTCTGGTACAAACTCATATGCACTTAAAAAGACTTTTTTTCACCTCCTCATACTCCCCAGATACCTCCTCTGATAGGGATGCGAATACCTCACTAGCTCTACCTGCAAGTTTTGGTTGGATCAACAAAACCTACATTGCCATTGGCCACTGCATTTGTTTAGCCAGCTTTTCAAATGAGATAAAAAAGGCTTCCACATCCTTCTCATCAAATTTAGGCAATGCTTGAATATACTTATTCTCACTAGGCTTTTGACCACCAGCTCATCCTCAGTCTCTTCCTCACTCAGCCTTTATCTCCAGCCTTTTATGGTCAATTTTTGAAGTTCCAAAGCTCTCTTTTTCTTTCCCTGCTCACTCTTTTTCTCTCTCTTCTGCTTCTAATCGTATCTTAAACTGTTTCATTTCTGCTGCCCTTTCCTTATCTCTTGCCTCTAACTCAACCTGCTTCATTTGCAATTGAAAACTTGCCATCTCTATAGATTCTGATGGTTTCTCCAGCAAGTTTAAATGCTGAGATACTGCTGTAATTATCTCTCCTTTCCTCACAGAAGCAGATAGTTCCAGTTCCAGCTTCTCTGCTAACTCTTG
Source organism: Chiloscyllium plagiosum (assembly GCF_004010195.1). Lineage (NCBI taxonomy): Eukaryota > Metazoa > Chordata > Chondrichthyes > Orectolobiformes > Hemiscylliidae > Chiloscyllium > Chiloscyllium plagiosum. The sequence continues at coordinate 58,153,760 of NC_057728.1, read as the reverse complement.
CAACTTGGTCTTATTCACTTTTTGCAAAACATCTAAAGTCACTGCATCCACATCCAGAAAACGTTTGGTGACTGAAAGAGCCATTCCTATCCCAAGCTTTGTCTACACAACCAAACCAACGCCCAAAAACCAGACACTAGCACCTACCACTCACTGTTTAAAATCCCACAAAGAGCCCCCAATCTGTTATGTACTGGGCCTGACCACTCAAAACATTCTAAAGCAGGCAGCCCCAGATCTAAGTGTTTTGGTAAGTGTACAGTGAAAATTACCCGGAGTAAGATAGCTAGGTTGACTACTACATTTTAAAACAGACAAAAAAATGTATTCACAAAATTATGAAACACAAGGACAGAATAAAGAACCCCTACAGAACTCAGCCTATCCAACTGGACTTAATTATGCTGTTCCGAATATACACAACAGTCCCAATAAGCAAGCTCCCTTTAAAACCCAGTATAAATGGAACACATGTTTACAGGTTGAAGTGGAAGGGCAGAAAAGAGAGAGAGAGAGTTTCCACACAGCTCCCTGTTGAACTTCTCAGTTCAAGACTGAACTAAAAGTGCTCAGCTCAGCTCAGCCAGAGAGCTGACCACTTCCGTCTCTTTATATAGGTCATTTCTAAAGCATGACCACTTTGGCCTGAAATCTCATCTGTTTACATATAAACAAAAGGCCTCTCAAAATCCTTTTCATCTCTGTATCAAACCAGACTGATCAGAGTCTGGCCCGGTTTATTCCTCTTGGAATAAAATTAAGGGCAGAGTCTGCTTGAGCCAAGGAACAGCTTTTAAAAAAAAAACGATTAGCTTTGTGCCTGCATTCACATTAAAATGTTGTAAAGCCAGTACCAACGTCAATAGTTCCTTTTCGATTGTGGAGTATTTCCTCTGGTGGATATTGACCTTCTTCGAAAAGTCACCAACTGACAGTTCAATCCCATCCTCATCTTTCTGTATGAGTACAGCTCCAACTCCTATGTCACTAGCATCAATGGTGACTTTAAAAGGTTTTGAAAAGTTTTCGATAGCTAAAATTGGTTTTGTGGTTAATATGGCTTTCAAATGGTCGAATGCCTCCTGGTACGGTTCTGTCCACCGAAACTGTATGTTCTTTTTCAGCAAATTGGTTAACAGTGCCATGACACGGCTGACGTTTGAAACAAACTTCCAATAGAATTCGCTTAGTTCAAAGAATCAAAGCACCTTTTTCTTTGAGGTTGTTCTTGGAAATTCCTCGATGGCCTTCGTCTTTGGGTTCCGTGGGGTTAACCTTCCATGATCGATGTTATGTCCCAAGAACGTCACCTCTGCTATTGCAAATTCAGTTTTATTTCAGTTTATCATCAGTTTTGCTTCTCGTAGTCGTTCAAAGAGCTCTGCCCAACCATACCATGTGATCTTTCCAGGACTTGTTAAACATCACTACATCATCCAAATATACTGCACAGTTTGTTAACCCAGCCACAACTCTGTTCTTGAGCCTTTGGAATGTGGCAGGTGCGTTTTTCATTCCAAAGGACATCACTTTGAACTGATATAGCTCATTTGGGGTTACAAACGCAGACATTTCTTTCACCAACTCTGATAAAGGTACCTATCGGTAACCACACATTAAATCCCATTTGGTGATGTAACTGGCTTGTCCAACTTTCTTGATACAGTTCTCCAGTCTAGGAATTGGATATGAGTCTGATTCTGTAACGGCGTTGACCTTCCGATAATCCACGCAGAATTGTTGAATCCCATCAGGTTTGGGAACTAAGATGATTGGTGAACTCCACTCGCTCTCGCTTGGTTTGATGCTGTCCTCATCGAGCGTGGCTTTCACCTCCATCTGGACCTGTCTGGCTTTGACAGAATTTAGCCGATAGGGGTTTTGTTTTATCAGAGCAGTATTCCCTACGTCTACTTCATGTATAATAGCATTAGTCCTCCCCATCTCATTCTTGCAAATGTCCTTACACTGCAGTAACAAATCTTTCAATTGCATTCTATGCTCCTGAGACAGATAGCTTACTAACCTATCCCACTCTGCAAGGACTTCTTCATTTTTAAATCTATTTTAAGACACATCAAAATCCACATCATCAGGATTTGATTCCTCACTCTGTAGTAACTAACGCCAGCTTCTCCAGTTCTTTCTCTCTCGTTTAACACAGTTTCAACATGTTCACATGACATACTTGATACCTTTTTTTCTCTATCTGGCATTTTTACGAGATTGTTCACCTGACTCAACTTCTTCTCAATTTGATAGGACCACTAAACCTAGCTTCAAAGTGATCTCCTATCACTGGTAATAGCACTAACATGTCATCCCCTCAGGAAAATGTCCAAGTCTCAGGGCTTTTATCTGCCACTTCCTTCATTCTGTACTGTCCACTCTGTAGGTCAACTCACCTACACGATTTAATCACTCCCTCACCTCAGATACATAATGTAAGTGTGAGATCTCCAACTTTGGTCCTGTCAATTTTTCTTTAATTAATTTCAAAGGGCCTCTCACTTCATGACTGAATATTAGCTCAAAGGGAGTAAACTGAGTAGATTCATTTGGGGCATCTCTAATGGCAAACAATACGAATGGGATGCCTTTATCCCAATCATTCAGGTAATCCTAACAGTATGTTCTCAACATGGTCTTGAAGGTTTGATACCACTTTTCTAAAGAATTGAATTGAATTTGAATTTGACTTGAATTTATTGTCACGTGTAACAAGGCACAGTGAAAAGCAATACAGGCAGATCACAGAGTTAAGCAGCATAAATAGTAAATAATAGGTAAACAGTGACAAAAACAAAAACAAAGGTACAGGTGAATATTCAGGGTTTGTGAGTCCATTCAGTATCCTAACAACACTCGGGTAGAAACTGTTTCAAAACCGGCTGGTGCGTGTGTTCAGGCTTCTGTACCTTCTCCCCGATGGTAGAGTTTCTAGAAAAGAATTGCCAGGATGGGATGGATCTTTGAGAATGCTGGCGGCCTTTCCTTGACAGCGGGCCTGGTAGATGGATTCTATAGATGGGAGTTTGGCCTTTGTGACTGTCTGGGCCGAGTTCACCACTCTCTGTAACCGTCTCTGATCTTGAATGGTACAGTTGCCATACCAGGTAGTGATACATCAGACAGAATGTTCTCGATGAGAACATTCCCTGGGATTCAGGATGATAAGCGCTGGATTTAAAGTACTGTATATCTAAGCTATCCATAACCTCCTTAAACAGCCTAGCAATAAAATTTGAAGATTGGTCTGCCTGAATCTCTCTGGGTAGCCCATACCGTGTGAAGAAAGCTACTAACTCCTCTATTACCCTTTTTGCCTTGATACTCCATAATGGAATTGACTCTGGAAATCTGGAAGACACATCCATTATGGTTAACAAGTAATGGTTCCCACCTTTAGTTCTCGGGAGGGGACCTACACAATCAATTATAACCCACATGAAAGGTTCTTCAAATGTGGGAACTTACAACAAAGGGGCTGGTTTTATTACCGCCTGTGGTTTACCTAACATTTAGCATGTTTCAAACATAGAACATAGAACATTACAGCTCAGTACAGGCCCTTCTGCCCCCGATGTTGCGCCAACCTGTGGAACCAATCTGAAGTCCATCTAACCTACACTATTCCATTTTCATCCATATGCCTATCCAATGACTATTTAAATGCCCTTAAACTTGGCAAGTCTATGTGTATGACACATATACCAAAATCTAACCACACCCCTGTGCATTCCAGGCCAATAAAAATGTTTTTGTACCTTAGCCTGAGTCTTTTGTACCCCTAGTTCATGTGCTACATGTAACACCTCCTGTCTGTATGCTACCAGCAATTCAATCTGGTGCGCTTTGAACCATTTCCCCTCTGCACTAACCTGTCAGGGTCTCCAATTCTGCCTTAGGATTCTATCTTTCAGATAATAACCCTCCGGAATATTCTCTACCACCTTTTCAGAGTACATATCCACATATATATCTTTTGTTGTCTTGTCTTGCTGTTGCAAGTCTCTTAGCCTTTCAGGACTAAACACTTCTGTCTGACCCTCTGCCTGTTCAGGTTTTTCCTGCACCATTACTTCAAACAGGGGATCCACTAACTGAACCTCAACTCCCTCATGTTTCTCTTTACTTTCCTCTTCATGCTGTGACTTATGATAGTGTGATCTGGTTACAACACAGTCTAGGAAAATACCAGGTTATTTCTATTTTAACTCCTCAGTTTCTTGGTCTTCCTTGGGCTTCTCCATAACAAGGGTTGGATCCTTGCCAATCATTCCTAAGAACAAACTGAATTCCTGGAACTGACACTCTGTCAATCACTCCCACTGTTACTTCCCCAGTCTTAAGTTGGCACTCCAATCTGATCTTACATAGGGGAACGCTAAATTTCTGTCCATCTATCCCACAAATTACCACACTCTCAGATCAGAAAGACTGCATATTCATTCATCCCTTACTATCAGCAACTGGTTCGATCCTTATCTATCAAAATTATAACTTCTTGTCTTCTCCCCCTGTTCCTTCTGAGTAAACTTTACCCACAGAGGCGGATTCTTCATGGAGATCAGGTACTAACTCCATACCCAGCCCCTGCCGAGGCTGTGCACTCTCCTGCAGTCCTCGGCTCTTATTGGGGTTTCCTTTACTACCTTCACTAATCTTCGAGGAGAAAGTGAGGTCTGCAGATGCTGGAGATCAGAGCTGAAAATGTGTTGCTGGAAAAGCGCAGCAGGTCAGGCAGCATCCAAGGAACAGGAGAATCGATGTTTCGGGCATAAGCCCTTCTTCAGGAACACATTTTCAGCTACCTTCACTAATGCCACTGACTTAGCTTCTTTTACCATATCTTTTCCCACAGTGCCTTTCTTTAACGACCAGCATTGTGTTTGCACATGTCCCACTTTCTGGCAGTGAAAACACCTTTTCCCAGTGCCCCTTTGAAACCACCAGAACTGTAATTTTCTGTGTCCCGCTCTGTGGCCTTTCACCTCCTTTCCACCCTCTTGGGCTTCTTTTTTATCCTGTGGTAAATTCTTATCAGTGCTCTCTACTCATGATTTCGTAGTGTAAGATCTCCCCTTCTATCCCCTGCAGGACAAAATTCTGGCCGGAAGCTTGTCTTATGCACCAAGATGTGCTCATTTGCTAATTCTGCTGCCCTTCTCACTTCCTGAACTTTCTGTTCATCCATGTGAATTCTTACCATCCCTGGAAGTGAGTGTTTAAACTCCTCCAGCAGAAATAATCTCTCTTAGAGCCTCAAAGGTCCTATCTATTTTCAAAGCATGCACCCATCGATCAAAGTGGCTATGTTTCATTCTTTCATTGTTTCTGAATCGTTGTCTATATGCTCCTGGTACCAATTCATAAGCACTTAAAATAGCCTGTTTAACCTCTTAATAATCTCTTGACACCTCATCTGACAACACAGTAAATATCTTACTAGCTGCGCCTACCAGTTTAGTCTGAACAAGCATTACCCATAAATCCTCAGACCACTCCATCTGCCCAGCCAATGTTTCAAAAGAAATAAAGGCGGTGTCAACATCTTTCTCATCAAAATGTGGCAGAGTTTTGACATATTTATCAATATTACTACCTTCTCTTTTAATCTCTATCCTGTTAACTTGACTTTGCTGACTAAGTTGCAACTTCTCAAGTTCAAATTCTCTCTCTTTTTGCTCAGCTAAGAACTTTCTTTCTCTTTTTCCTCTCTTTCTCTCTCTCTTCCTTTCTCCCTTTCTTCTCTCTCTCTTTGCTCAGCCAAGAACCTTCTCTCTCTCTCTCTTTTTCTCTCTTTCTTTGTTTATCTTCTAACTCCATTTTCCTCAATTCTAATTTAAGTTGTTCTGCCTCCACAGCATTTGTCTGTTTCTCTGACACATCTAAGTGTTTGAGCAACTCCCTTACAATTTCAGCTTTACTTTTGTCATTGGTTAAACCCAAATCAATTCTAAGTGCTAATTCTAAAAGTATGGCATTTTTCTTTCCTTCTTCAAATCCCAGAACCTGGTCTGCGTCCCAGGGTACTTAGGGAAGTGGCTCTAGAAATCGTGGATGCATTGGTGATCATTTCCCAATGTTCTATAGATTCAGGATCAGTTCCTGTGGATTGGAGAGTGGCTAATGTTGTCCCACCTTTCAAGAAAGGAGAGAGGGGGAGAGAAAACAGGGAATTATAGACTGGTTAGCCTGACGTCAGTGGTGGGAAAGATGCTGGAGTCAATTATAAAAGATGAAATCATGACTTATTTGGATAGCAGTAACAGGATAGGTCAGAGTCAGCATGGATCTACGAAGGAGAAATCATGCTTGTCTAATCTTCTGGAATTTTTTGCGGATGTAACTATGAAGATGAACAAGGGAGAGCCAGTGGACATAGTGTACCTGTACTTTCAGAAAGCCTTTGATAAAGTCCCACATAGGAGGTTAATGAGCAAAATTAGGGCACATGGTATTGGGGGCAAAATACTGACTTGGATTGAAAATTGGCTGGCTGACAGGAAGCAAAGAGTAGTGATAAATGGGTCCCTTTCAGAATGGCAGGCAGTGACCAGTGGAGTACCATAGGGTTCGATGCTCGGACCGCAGCTGCTTACAATATACATTAATGATATAGATGAAGGTATTAAAAGTAATATTAGCAAATTTGCTGATGACACGAAGCTGGGTGGCAGGGTGAAATGTGAGGAGGATGTTATGAGAATACAGGGTGATTTGGACAGGCTAGGTGAGTGGGCAGATGCATGGAAGATTCAGTTTAATGTGGATAAATGTGTGGTTATCCACTTTGGTGGCAAGAACAGGAAGGCAGATTACTATCTAAATGGAGTCAAATTAGGTAAAGGGGAAGTACAACGAGATCTAGGTGTTCTTGTACATCAGCCAATGAAAGCAAGCATGTAGGTACAGCAGGCAGTGAAGAAAGCTAATGGCATGCTGCCCTTCATAACAAGAGGAATTGAGTATAGAAACAAAGAGGTCTCTCTGTAACTGCACAGGGCCCTGATGAGATCGCATCTGGAGTATTGTGTGCAGTTTTGGTCTCCAAATTTGAGGAAGGACATTCTGACTATTGAGGGAGTGCAGGATAGGTTCACAAGGTCAACTCCCGGAATGGCTGGACTATCATATGTTGGAAGATTGGAGCAACTGGGCTTGTATACACTTGAGTTTAGAAGAATGAGAGGGGATCTGATTGAGATGTATAAGATTATTAAAGGATTGGACACTCTGGAGGCAGGATGCATGTTTCTGCTGATGAGTGAGTCTAGAGCCAGAGGACACAGTTGAAAAATAAGGGGTAGACCATTTAGAACAGAGTTGAGGAGAGACTTCTTCACCCAGAGAGTGGTGGATACATGGAATGCTCTGATTCAGAAGGCAGTGGGGGCCAAGTCTCTGGATACATTCAAGAAAGAGATGGATAGAGCTCGTAAAGATAGTGGAATCAAGGGTTATAGGGATAAGGCAGGACAGAATACTGATTATAGATGATCAGCTATGATCATAATGAATGGTGCTGCTGGTTCAAAGGGTCGAATGGCCTACTCCTGCACCTATTATCTATTGACTAATGTCTATAACCTCTTTAACAATTTTAAAAGCCATTTCTCTCTCTTTTAATTCAATCAACCACACGTCACTGAAATGAAACAAATTGTCTCACCTACGTTTTATTTAAAGATCTAGGACGCTAACCGGCAAGTGTTTAAATCTGATGGGAAGTTCTGAACCTCAAATCTATTCAAATCTGTCTAAACCAGTTCAAATCATGGACCTGAGCCCCCAAACTGTTACGATGCAGGGTGAACTCTCCTGCTTAATGTAAACTGACAACACAGAAATGATTTATCCCGTGCAGTAACCTGTGAAAATATGAGAGGCCAAGAATATTTAAAATAAAAATTAACAACTTTATTTCTTAAATTGTAACAGAGAATGATTAACTGACAACCATGTACAACTCCTTCCTCTAACATATCTTTTAAATTCCCCTTCTACAATATCAATCCAGTAAAATCCCCGATTAAGATTTACAAAAAAAAATTCTTATCTCGAAACCAGGCAGTTTTCAGTTCTTCTCTGGATTCCTGTCTTCTTTTCTTCTTCTTGGAGAGTCTACTTCACAGGTGACTGATTGATAAAGGTATCTTTAAGAGAGCTATTCTCTGGGCAGTTAGCAAATGTTGTTGGCTTGACAGTTCTCCTCTCAACTGTTCATTTTTCCCTGCTCTTATACCCACAAATCATTTGATTGCATCATTGGCTTTTAAGATTGTCAATATGCTCAATTCAAACTTGATTGGAATTTGGTATTTTCAGAGTATAATAGACTGATTGGCCAAATTTGAATTTGTTTTTGTCTCATAGCAACTCAGCCAATGCTATCTGTTCTGAACCAAATGTTACTTTGTAAAGTCTCCAGCACTCAGTGTGCCTGCCAAGTCCTTCGCTCTCTTAAAGGAGCAATACAGTTCTACACCTTCATAGCAATAAGCTCTTCATTATCCCTGATGAAGAGCTTATGCCCAAAACATCGACTGTCCTGCTCCTCGGAATCTGCCTGACTGGCTTTGGTTTTACAGCACCAGAATTTTTTACTCTATTTACTCAGGAGTTAGACTATGTTTTTAATAGTCTAACTTTTCCTGAGTAATTATTACACATCATTTCATTAGAATCTTCTGAAGTCTTCAATTTAAATCGAGATTTAATTTACTTTAAATTCCAGGTTTGGGGGAATGGCCCACTGAGAGAATTCAGTTTCACAATTCCTTCAGAATTCTACAGGAATGGGAAGTTTGCAGGGTCCCGTGGATAACTCCCAAACAGGCTGGAATAAATACCACCTGCCATTGGAAAATGCAGTCCATTATCTTCCCATGACATTATAATGTGACTTGAAACTTCACCATACTGCTTGCGATTATTTACATATTACCATGCAAGTGAATAAAGCCAAATGCTGCAGCTATTTCAAATCAATCATCAAGCAACATACAAAAGAGGAGAAAAGAAATGAAACAAACAAATATGAAAGTAGTAGGAACAAATTACTGCAGATGCAGGAATCTGTGCTGAAAACAGAAAATGCTGGAGATCTACAGCAGATCAAGCAGCTTCCATGGAGATAGAGCAAGCTAACGTTTCAAGGCTAGATGACTCTTTGCCAGAGCTTGATGAAGAGCCATCTAGACTCGAAACAATAATGGTAACCTCCTTGAAACTGTCACAGGACTAAACTGGCACTCAGTTGTCCTGAAAATGTGTTGCTGGAAAAGCGCAGCAGGTCAGGCAGCATCCAAGGAGCAGGAGAATCGACGTTTCGGGCATGAGCCCGAAGAAGGGCTCATGCCCGAAACGTCGATTCTCCTGCTCCTTGGGTGCTGCCTGACCTGCTGCGCTTTTCCAGCAACATAGTTTCAGCTCTGATCTCCAGCATCTGTAGTCCTCACTTTCTCCTACTCAGTTGTCCTGAGCAATTTCAGCATTGGAGACACTGTCCATCCAAAGAGAACATACAATCAGTGAGGGGGACGCCTGGAGTAATTTTCAATCTTGTGTTGAAGCTTCCTTTGCTCCACAACACTACTTTCCATTTCAGCTCAAATTGTTTCCATCTGCAGGTTGAATGAGCTGAAGGGGGATGTGTCCATTCGCCCTGTTTTACTATATGCACGAGGTGGTTCTGTCTTCAGTGCAGGCCCCAACCAATTGTACATAAACATTGCAAGTATGACTTTGCAGAAGAGTGGGGGAGTTACCCACGGTGTCCCAGCCAATACTTATTCCTCAAACAACATCAGCAAAGTGGAGCTTCTACTTATTATCACATCACTGCTTTGTGAAACTGTGTTGTGTGCAAATTAACTGACGTGTTTCTAACATGGAAACAATGACTATGCTGCAAAAATACTCCACTGAATGTGAGGTTTTCTGAGGTAACAGAAAGTGCTAAATAAATGCAATTCTTTCTTCATTTAAAGACAAGATAATGCACCAATTATGGAGATGACAGTGAAATCTAGCACCTTAACTATACCACAAATAGTGAGAAACCCAAACCACATTCCTGTGAGGCTTCACAATCAATTTCACTCTGACTACCTGAAAACACATTGCCGTCGGCAAATAAAAGCAGGGTAGTGCAGCACCAATCTTTTGCACATCCACGTTACTTAAGTGTTCTGACCTTTTAGTAAAATGATTCCACCTAGCAGGTAGCTCCCAGATGCAGAAGAGAAATGAGTCAGGATATGACAGATTACAAACCGTCAAAACTGCAATTTCCATTGGACCCTTCATGCATCTGTCTCTAACCTGCATTTGTCTTGAACGAGAGTATTAGATGTGTACGGGCAGGACTGAAAATGCATGACAATGTATGAGCTTATTGCTTGTGTGACAGATGCAACATAATCGTTTAGACTGCCTACATTGCCCTGCCTTCTGAGACCGAGGTGCATCACTAGGATAAAGCAGTGCAGAAATGTTAACGGACAAAATAGAAAATCAGGCTTCTTTCCCAGGAAGAAATTATTTAACAAGGCACTGCTGTGAAAAATGTCACAGCAACTAGGGCATCTACCCATTGTCTTATTGACTGTACCATTTTTAAGGTCAGTTGGAACTCCAACTGTAAAGTCTAAACCTGTCATTTCCAACAGGCAGAGGGGAAGTGTGGGTTCAGATGATCAACTGGAAAATTACACCTACCTGACACCTGAAATGATGAAAGTGCACAAGATGATGTTATTTCACTTACTGAAAGGCAATATCCTTGACAACTATATTATCCATCAAACGTTTGCAGTGAAAACGATGACACAGTGCCAATTTTGTCTGCATTTGATAAAATGTGTGCCATGTAACAGAACGGGAGGTCTTGGATTCGTGACCTCGAAAAGGAACATTTTCCTTGACATATTCCATAAGCAGCAAAACACGGTGCAGCCTCCACATTACTGTATGTAGTTGAATGGAAAAGTACAAGATTGTAATCTCAACAGACTGATCCAGGACTGCCGAATGAGGAGAGGTTGAAATTGGTAAGGACTATATTTGCTGGAGTTATGAAGGACAAGGGGGAATCTCATAGAAACCTGTAAACTTCTAACAGGACGAGACAGATTAAAGGCAGGAAGGATGTTCCCAATGATCAAGGAGTCCAGAACCAGGCACCACAGTCTAAGGATATGGGATAAGTCATTTAGGATTGAGATGAGTAGAAATGTCTTCACCCAGAGAACTCTGAGCCTGTGGAACTCACAGCCACAGAAAGCTGTCAAGGCTAAAACATTGTATGATTGGGGTATATAGTTCAAAAGTTCATCATCATCCTGCAGGATGGATCCACTTGGGGCTAAAGGGATCAAAGGAAATGGGGGAAAAGTAGAAAAGGCCCTTGAGTTGAATGATCATATTGAGTGATAGAACAGACTTGAAGGGCCAAATGGCCTCCTCCACTCTTATTTTCAAGACAACAGCTTTGTATTTCATTGATGTTTCTTGCTTTCTTCTAATAAAGTCAGTGAATTGTTCACTTAAAGAAACTTTAATGAAGAGGCCGGCTGTGATTGGCAATATTTGCTGACCCTGACACATCATGGAGGGATGCATTCAGCCCCTCCCCGTACACTCCATCATGGGAGTGACAGAAAACAAAACCTTCTCCCAGGAGATCTCAGGAGTAATGCCAGCCTTACATTCAGGTCAAAGAATCATAGAGTCATAGAGGTGTACGGCACGGAAACAGACCCTTTGGTCCAACTCATCCATGCCAACCAGATATCCCAACCCAATCTAGTTCCACTTGCCAGCACTTGCCCTATTCATATAGCCATCCAGATGCCTTTTAAATGCTGCAATTGTACCAGCCTCCACCACTTCCTCTGGCAGCTCATTTCATACACACACCACCCTCTGCGTCAAAAAAATGCCCCTAATGTCCCTTTTATATCCTTCCCCTCTCACCCTTAACCTTTTCCCTCTAGTTCTGGACTCCCCCACCCCAGGGAAAAGACCTTGTCTATTTACTCTATCCATGCCCTTCATGATTTTATAAACCTCTATAAGGTCACCCCTCAGCCTCCAATGTTCCAGGGAAACAGCCCCAGCCTTTTCAATCTGTCCCTATAGCTCTAATTGTCCAAACCAGATAACATCCTTGTAAATCTTTTCTGAACCCTTTCACTTTTCACAACATCCTTCCAATAGGAAGGAGACCAGAATTGCACACAATATTCCAAAAGTCCTGTGCAGCCACAATATGACCTCCCAACTCCTGTACTCAATACTTTGACCAATAAAGGAAAGTATACCAACTGCCTTCTTCACTATCCTATCTACCTGCGACTCTACTTTCAAGAAGCTATGAACCTGCACTCCAAGGTCTCTTTGTTCAGCAACACTCGCTAAGTGTTAAGTGTATAAGCTTTCTAAGATTTGCTTTCCCACAATGCAACACCCGCATTTATCGAAATTAAACTCCATCTGCCACTCCTCAGCCCATTGGCCCATCTGATCAAGATCCCATTGTAATATGAGGTAACCCTCTTCCAATTTTGGTGTCATCTGCAAACTTTCTAACTATACCTCTTATGTTCACACCCAAATCATTTATTGGGTTTTGAGAAGATTTGTAGCTCAAGTTGAGGTTCAAGATGTAGGTTTGCTCGCTGAGCTGGAAGATTCACTTTCAGACGTTTCGTCACCATACTAGGTAACAAATCATTTATGTAAATGATGAAAAGTAGTGGACCCAGCACCAATCCTTGTGGCACTCCACTGGTCACAGGCCACCAGTCTGAAAAACAACCCTCCACCACCACCCTCTGTCTCCTACCTTTGAGCCAGTTCTGCATCCAAATGGCTAGTTGTCCCTGTATTCCATGAGATCTAACCTTGTTAACCAGTCTCCCATGGGGAACCTTGTCAAATACCTTACTGAAGTCCATAGTGACCATATCCACCGCTCTGCCCTCATCAATCCTCTTTGTTACTTCTTCAAAAATTCAATCAAGTTCGTGAGGCATGATTTACCATGCATAAAGCCATGTTGACTATCCCTAATCAGTCTTTGTCTTTCCAAATATGTGTAAATCCTCTCCCTCACAATTCCTCCAACAACTTGCCCACCACCAACGTCAAACCCACCAGTCTATAATTCCCTGGCTTGTCCTTACCACCTTTCCTTAATAGAGGTACCACATTAGCCAACCTCTGGTCTTCTGGCACCTCACCTGTGACTATCGATGGTACACATATCTCAGCAAGGGGCCCAGCAATCACTTCCCTAGCTTCCCACAGAGTTCTAGGGTACACCTGATCAGGTCCTCGGGATTTATGCACCTTTATGCATTTCAAGATATCCAGCACTTCCACCTGTGTAATATTACCATTTTTCAAGATGTCCCCATCTATTTCCCTACATTCTATGTCTTCCATGCCCTTCTCCACGGTAAACACTGATGCAAAATACTCATTTAGGATCTCCACCATCTCCTGCGGCTCCATTCAAAGATGAGCGATCTTTAACAAGATCTATGTAACTCTACTCAAGAACAATGAGAGAGGACATCATCTGGAATGCAGGGGATCTTGGAAATCTGACCCATAAACAGAAAGGGCTGGAGAAACACAGTCGGTCTGGCAGCATTGGAAGAGAGAGAAAACAGAGTTAATGTTTCGGGTCAGGTATGATTCTTCTTTAGAATTTCACCTGGAATCTTGTGCACACAGCTCAGTTGTATGTAGTCAGATGTCACCTGTGACGCAACTTCTTCAGCATAGGTTACATAACTATTAGAGTAATAGTAGAAATGGTATTTTTCACCAACCTCCCCCTCCCCCAGGCTTGTTCACCGTGCACCTTTTACCCTTTACATTCAACCTTTAAAATGCAGCAATTAACATTTAACTGCTTACTCCTACTTTGCCCCCCATCACCTCTCCAAATCTCTTCCACCTGAGGCATTAATCTCTGACAGTATTCCTGGCTCTCTTGGGAGAATGTGTGGGATAATTGTGATCCCTTATCATTGTTTAAGCAGATGATCATATTGATAGCGTGGAATGGCAGCTTCTCCTGACTGCTCTACAGCACTGACAACCAATCAGTTCAAGATCATCAAAGATATCAGCCTCTAATGGTCACACAATCACAATTCCTCAAAGAGGGAGATGACAAAACCATTCTTTTCCTCTCTGTCTGTCTGCGTTCACTCTGAGTTATCAATAAATCTCATGAATCAAAGGAAGAATCTGAAGACAATTCTGAAGGTGAGGGTGTGACCTGCTTCCCTAGTCTCCCTAGTGGGAGATTTGTACTTTCTGTCAGTTGTAATATCCACACTTACTTTAGAGCAAGACTACTGCTCTACAGACAAGAACATTTCTGGAATTCCTCCTGAAATGTAGAAGTGTATCATTATCAACAAATCAATAAACTTCTGGATGAGGGTCTATAAGAAATTCCAGCATAGCCCTGTGATATGCAGGTTAGATTGAAAATTAAATGATAGCAAGTCATTCATTTACAAAAACCTGCCAACTAAAGTGAATATTACCGAATGTACAGACTGTCCAATATTGAGGGCTCAAGTTTCTACATTGCCATTTCCAATAATTTCTAATCCTTTCTTCAAAAGAGATGAGATTAGTGGGCGGCACAGTGACACAGTGGTTAGCACTGCTGTCTCGTAGCGTCAGAGACCCGGGTTCAATTCCCGCCTCAGGCGACTGACTGTGTGGAGTTTGCACGTTCTCCCCGTGTCTGCATGGGTTTCCTCCGGGTGCTCCGGTTTCCTCCCACAGTCCAAAGATGTGCAGGTCAGGTGAATTGGCCATGCTAAATTGCCCATAGTGTTAGGTAAGGGGTAAATGTAGGGGTATGGGTGGGTTACGCTTCGGCGGGTCGGTGTGGACTTGTTGGGCCGAAGGGCCTGTTTCCACACTGTAAGTAATCTAATCTAATCTAATCTAAAAGGTTCATCATTGTCTGCACGTGATCCCTGTCATTAACAAGACCTTGCTTTTTCATGATAGTCTTTTTCAACTTAAACAAAGATTTGTCTTCTGTCTCCCTCATCGGTTTATTTGTCAAATGTATAATCATCACTCACTGATTGTAGCAGAATGGTCTCCTCAGCTAATAATTCACAGTGATCTTCACGCTCTGCAATTTTCAGTAAACTAGAGGCAATTCTCCCCCTTCAGGGTGTCTCCTTGTTGTGTCAATTGGGTAAGAACATTTGGCCTGCCCCTGTACTGAACTTGCTGCCATCTTCTGGAATCTTTCCTATCTCAGACTGTGATGTTTTTAGTTATGCGGTCTCTTTCAGGGAGTTAGCCCACTCCAACTCTCGATTAATTTTGATATGTGTATGTTCCTTTTGATGCTTGACTTTAAACTTCTCCAGGTCACTCCTCCCCTCGAGAAACTGCATATTTTGTGCCTTTGTTCATTTACTGAAGAAAAAACCCTGACTGGATTTTTGATGACGCTCAATTGCAGGCCCCAGCTGTCATTTTTGGAGATTAATGATACTGGTACTTCCAATAACAGGTATAGTACTGTAATTGTTAGAATAAGGATAGATTGTTCCAATTCCACATTCAGCAATTATTAACTTATTCCACAATCTCCTCCCAGAGTTCACCAAGGTGCCACAATCGTCCTCCCCTTCCAAGTAATATTGATAGGTCACTACAAATCTGTTCAAAAAGCCCAGAGGTTAAATTATTGGTGGCATGGTGGCTCAATGGTTATCACTACTGCCTTACAGTGCCAAGGACCTGGGTTCGATTACACCCATGGGTGACTGTCTGTGTGGAGTTTGCACATTCTCCCCGTGTCTGCGTGGGTTTCCACCGAGTGCTCCGGTTTCCTCCCACAGTACAAAGACTTGCAAGTTAGGGGATTGGCCAGGTTAAATTGCCCCATAGTGTCCAAGCTAGGTGGATTAGCTATGGGTGAGAGGGTGGGTTTGGGTAGGCTGCTCTTTGGAGGGTTGGAAGAAATTCAGTGGGCCAAATGATCTGCTCCCATGCTGCAGAGATTCAATCACAAAACAAATCCATCCAAGTAGACTGAAATGAGGAATACAAAACCTTTCAGAAGTAAGGCCTTACATTGACATGTGAATGGATTTGCCTGTTTGTTTCCTGCAGCAAATAAGGCAGAAACCACTTGTTGACCTAGGTGCTCTGCTTCTCATAGACTTGGCTTTGATGGGGAAGTAAATGAGGATGATGGGCTGGGGTTTGGGGGGGGGTGGATGGAAGTGCGCTGAAGGCCACAGTTAAACCAGTAATTGCTGAATTCCATGCTAATTGGTGGAGCATTTGGTTATTTACTGCGCCTGTATTCCTTGGGTTCAGTTTTGTGGTTTGTTTGATAGCAACAAAGAAGACCACTCAACCCATCGGCTGGCTCTTCCCAATGAGGTATCCAATTGCTCCCCTCCATTCCCCCTCCCCCACCCACCTTGCTCTTCATTTATTTTGCTTTCCTTCAGAATTTTATGACACATGTTCCAACTCCTCATTATCTTTTAACATTCGCCTCCATAAAACAGTGACACATATATTACCCAATCTGAAACTCCATCAGCTGCATCCTTTTCCCAGAAACTAAAAGAAAATCTTGAGGTGTCCCAAGGCAGACAATTCCCAGCACATGTGGAAGAATAATTTTTATTGTCTTACCCCAGCAGCATTATATGTTGATTCAGGAAGCTACTTACATGAATTCCAAAGGGCCTTATTATCTATTATTGACTCTTGTCAAAATTCATTGGTCATGTCATTGGGCTGAATTATCATGGTGGCTGTGGCAACAATGCTGCTTTTGGATTAGAAACTTGTCTCTCTCAGGAAATTGAAGTTCAGATTTTCAACATCCCATCAGCTACCAACACTGAGGCCATTTCTGAGCAAGAAATCTACTGACTGTAGCAAAGACTTCCATTGCTAGAGAAGCAAACAAAATATTAGAGGAATGTTAGTGAATAGAGAGCCATGGTAGGACTGGCATAAGAACATATGAACCAGGAGCAGTGTAGGCCATCTGACCCATTGAGCCTGTTCCGCCATTCAATAAGATCATCATTGATCTTTTTCATGGACTCAGTGCCACTTACCTCCCAGCTCACCACAACCTTTAATTCCTTTACTATTCAAAAATCTATCTATCTTTCAAATCATTCAACAAGGTAACCCCAACCACTTCACTGGGTAGGGAATTCCACAGATTTACAACTCTTTGGGTGTAGAAGTTCCTCCTCAGCTCCTCACATAGAATCACAAAACTGTTAGAGTTCACATGAGGCCATTCAGCACATTGTGCCTGCACTGGTTCTATCACCCAGTGCCAATCTCCTAGCTATTCCCCATATCCCTACACACTATCCCTATCAATTTGCTCATAATGCTCTTTTGAATGCCTCAATTGAACCTGCCTCTACCACATAGGCAGGCAGTGCCATCCACATTCTAACTACTTACTGTGTAAAAAAGATTTTTTTTCCACACTTCACTCTTGTTTCGTTCACTCATCCGAACTCTATTGTCTTCAACACCCTCACTTCTCTGAAGTGTGACAGAGAATGGAGCAGATTACCATATCGAGCAAGAGGAGAGTATTGGAGGGGACCAATCAATCAGTCAAGGCACCAGCCAAATCTATTCCCGTGTGATATCAATGGCAACATTGGTCATATTTAATGGCTACGAGACTGTACTGTTTAGGAGCAGAAGTAGAGTCATAGAACTTACAGTACAGAAGGAGCACTGGATCTTAAAGAGCTACCCGGCTGGTCTCCTTCTCCAGCCCTATCTCTGTAGCCCTCTAACTTCACCATTTCCAAATACTTATCCAGATCTTTTCGAACCTTGTGTGGAATTTGCCTCCACCACTCTCCCAGGCAGCGCATTCTAAAGCCAAGTAACTCTCCTCATCGAATCCTAGTTCTCTTGCTGGTAATCTAGAAATTACGTCCCTTAGTTACTGACATACCAACTCATAGAAACAGAATTTCCTTCTTTACCCTGTCAAAATTGTTCATAATTTTGAACACCTCAATAAGGTCACCTCTTAATCTTCCCTGGTCCAAAGAGAAAAAGCCAATTTCTCCAATCTTTCCTTGTACCTAGCATTCCTCATACCTGGTATCATTGCAATAAATCTCCTTTGCACTCTCCTCAGGGCTTTAACATCCTTCCTTAAATAAGGTGCCCAGAACTAAACACAATACTCCAAATGTGGTCTGACTGATGATTTGTTGAGGTGAAAGGTCTTTTTTTTCAACTGTTAAACTCAATGCCTCTATTTATAAATGCAAGGAGCCTTCTTGACAACTGTTTTAATTTGCCTGGCCAGCTTCAGGGAATCATGTACACAAACCCAGAGGTCCCAGTGCTCCTGTACATCCCTTAAGTAGTGCCATTGATTGCTGAGAGAGGTAACAGACTAACTCGTAAAGCCTTTGACAGAAGCTTTCCAGCCCTCTCTGAACACAGGATTAGTCCTGGGGGACTGGAGGATTGTAGTCTCTACAGACTTCGTATACCAAAACATACATTTCTCTGCGTTGAATTTCATCTGCCAGGTGACAGCCTATTTGGCCAACTTGTCAATGTCCCTCTGAAGTCTCTCAGTGTCATCCTCACAAATCACTATTCTCCCAATTTAGTATCATCTACATATGTAGAGATTTTACCCTCAATACCCATCTCCAAATTGTTTATCTAAATCAGAAAAAGCAAGGGTCCCGACATTGATCCTTGGGGAACATTACTTTCAACTTGTCTCCAGCCTGAGAAATGCTCATCTATACCTATCCTCTGTTTCCTATCTTTTTGCCAACTTCTAATCCATGCTGCAAATGGCACTTCCGAACATTTCTAACTTGCTAACCAGTCTGCCATGTGGCACCAGATCAACTGTTTTTGAAAGTTCAAATATACAACATCCACAGCACAACCTATCCACTGCTTGTGTCAAAGGAATGGGGGCATAGCAGATTGTGAAGGGGCAGCAAGGTCAAACAACTTCAGCCTGTCCAGGTATCAGCTAGAGGTCCTCAAGTTTAGCTTTGGTCTTACACAGGATGTGGGTATCACCAATTGGGATAGAATTTATTACTCATTCCTCACTGACTTTGGGAAGGTGTCTTTTTAATCCATGACAATCAGTGAGGTAGCAGATATATCTGTTAGGAATGGCACTTACAGGATCTAACTGCAACAAAAGATCGATATAAAGTCAATAGCAAGTGCAGAGAATGCTGAAGGGACTGGAAGGTCTGGTAAAACCTGTGGAGAAAGAAATAGAGTTGATGTCTTGAGTCCTGTATGACTCTGCTTCACAACTGGGTTCATCATAGCAGATTCAGAACGTTACTCTGTCTCTCTGTTCACAGATGCTGCAGGCCTGCTGAGTTTTTCCAGCATTCTCTGTGTTTCAGATTTCCAGCATCCATAGTATTTTGTTTCTAAGTTAAAATCAATGACTTTTAAAGATTTACGCTCATCCAGTCCATAACTGAGCATTCAGCCTTTTGCCAATCAAGAGTTCTATAATCTCATGTTTAGCTGAATTACCATTCGTAGGACTAAAATGGTTATGTTCAGAGAACAGTTTTCACAAACACGCTTTATATGCCCTTGATCTAATTGAAACGTTTAAGACAATTTGACAGCTCTTAAGAGAGAAGCAATTTCCCCAGGTGGAGGAGTCCAGATCAGAGGGCATAACCATAAAATTATATCTAAACCTTCATGCCAAGATGCACTCCTCCATTTAAAGGGTAGTGGAAATCTGGAACTCTCTCTCCCCTGATAAAACAAAGTGTTAAGGTTAGGTCAACAGAAAATTTAAAAATTGAGATTGATAGTTTTTATTACAGGAGTACATTAAAGGTTACAACACCAAGGTTTATAGATGGAGTCAAGATCAACCATGATCTAATTGAAAGACTGAGCAGGCTCGAGGGACTGTCTGACCTACTCCTGTTCCAATTTTCTACAATTCGACAGTCCACCACTTAAATGAAGGTGATGACATTTCTCGTTGATGCTGCCTTCTTCATTGGCTCTGGGATAATTGCACATAGCTTTCTCCTTGCGACAAAGTTAAAAATCACACAGAACCAGGTTGTAGTCCAACAGGATTATTTGGAAGCACTAGCTTTCGTAGCGCTGCTCCTTCATCAGGTGGTTGCGGAGTATAAGATTGTAAGACACAGAATTTATAGCAAACAGTTACAGTAACCTGGCGTTGTGTGATTTTTAACTTTGTACATGCCAGTCCAAAACCGGCACCTCCAAATCATGACAAGGCTGTCATACCAGCAGTTAGATCCTGTGTAAGGTTCCGTGCACTTGGTTACCATCGGAAGCACTTATGATGCAGTTTTTTCAAAGCGAGCTTGTGGTCGTCATCAAGGACAATGGTCTCCATTCATTTCCAGCACCTCATCAGCTGCAGATGAAATAACTCCACAGAGGCCAGTATCCCCTCACCAGGTCACCCTTTAATTACACATGGAGAGACCTTGACACTGATCCAGCTCCCTCAGAGCCAGGCTCTCAGAGTGAGCAGAATCTCTGACACTCCTGTTTATATCTGTCAGCCAGGGCTCCCTGATTGAACCAGGTTAACAGCCCAATCAAGGAACTCATATTCAATGAACTCTGACCTCATTGCAATCACTCAGCAGATATAAAGCTCCATTTACATTAACTTCTTAATAATTCTCAATCTCAACATCAGCGGGTCAGCCAATATGATTTTGCTTTTCTCTGTTTGCCTCACACCTTTCATCAAGAGTGTTAATTAGAGCTAAATTAAAATAGCAACACAAATTATCATGTCTTTAAAACAGGACACGCACCCCAGAGGGTTATTTAACAACATTTGCCGGTAAGTCACAATGAGTGATGAGTACAGGTCAAAATGGTCGTGTTTCAGGAGCAGCTAAAAATAGGAGAAAGAGGTGGGAGGGCAACAATGTTGGAGGAGGGACTTCCAGAGATAAAGGGCCCAGGCTGCTGAAGGCATGGAGGCCTCAGGCAGAGAGAGAAAATTGGGAATGCTCATCAGAGTGAAATTGGAGTCCATGGGGAAGTCAGAGCAATGGAAAGCGATGAAGCCTCAGTTGGCAGGATGTGATGCGGATAGATGCCAAATCTGAACGTCCAATTCCTGCATTGGCTAATGTCACTAATTAAGCTCCTGTTTCTCAACCTCACCCCTCACTGAGGCATGTTGCCCCTCAATTCTCCACCAATCACCTATCCTTCTAAACTGTGCCAATTTTGTTTTTATGGAGCCTTGGAATGATTTGAATAGTGGGATAGAAACTTCACCTTATGACTGTCATATGCACGTGTTAACTGCCAGGAGATGGTGACATTTTCATCTTTTGAGAGTCTAGGCTGAAAGGCTAATATAATGTGAAGGCACCTATACAGTAGCTCTACAGTCATACCCTGACATCCAATTTGAATATTTAAGCCATTTAAATCTCCACAATAGTGGTTGGTTCTGTCAAATTAATCAAACCAAACAGCTGAGCTGCTGGAAACATCATTTTCTTTCTTGATATTGCACGGAAGACAGTTCATTAAATGTCTGACGATTAAACTAAATAATGGCTGTATAACTGACAAGTGTGGAATGTACTTTGCATACATTTAGGGCATATTATTGACATCACAGTCGCTGTATCAACATGAAAAGAATTCGCACGATTACCTTAATTAATTTACCACCGGGATATTTATGAAGCCATGGTGTGAAAGAGCAACAAAGGTTTGTAAAAGTTCAAACAATCATGTCCAACCACATGGGTGGCATGTGCCACACAGCATAACCTTTTCGCTTTCTGGGTTTACATATCACAGCCACCAATTGCTGTTCCATTTAATATTAATTTCTGCTTTAAATGTGGCTCATTGACAACCATCTATAAGCACCACGAAAGCAAATTACAGTGGAAGTTGGAAAACTGAGCCAATCAAAGAGAATGCTGCAGAACCTCAGCAAATCTGGCAGCATCTGCAGAGAGAGGAACATGATACAGGGGACCTCGATTATCCAAATACCAATTATCCAAAAATCAGATTATCCTAAGGAGATCTCAAGGTCCCGATAGAAACATTATATCAAAAATGTGTTTCCAACAATGATCACATCTTTTGTTTACAGTGATTAAACAGGCACCGTCTCCAAATGACTGACTTCCTCTCCTCTCTCTCTCTATCCACACTTTCCCTGAAGTTCTACACAGGAGTTTTCCCTAAATCCCCCTTCCCAACGTAATCTCTCTAGCATTGTCCTGTACAGGGCAGAGGTGGAACGTGTCAAACAGTTGCAGTAAAAAGTTGTGTGTGTAGGTGTGTGTGTATGGCTGTGGCTGTGTGCATTTGTGTGTATGTATAGGTGTGGCTGTGTGTATGTATAGGTGTGGCTGTGTGTGTGTATAGCTGTGGCTCTGAGTGTGTGCGTGCGTGTGTGTATGGCTGTGGCTGTGTGTATTTGTGCGTATGTATAGGTGTGTCTGTGTGTGTGTATAGCTGTGGCTGTGTGCGTGCGTATGTGTGTGCGCGCCTGCGTGTGTGTGTGAATGCGTGTGTGTGTGCGCATGTTTGTGTGTGTGTGCATGCGTGTGTGTGGGTGTGCGCACGCACGTCTGTATGTGCGTGCGTATGTGTATGTGCATGCATGTGTGTGCATGCGTGTGTGTGTGCACGTGCGTGTGTATGTGTGCGGGTACATGTCTGTGTGCATGTGTGCGGGTGTGTGCGTGTGTGCGGGTGTGCGCGTGTGTGTGCGTGCGTGCGTGTGTGCGTGTCTGTGAGTGTGTGTGTGTGCTTGTGTCAGCATGCGCGTGTGTATGTGCGTGTGCACGCGTGTTTGTGTCTGTGTGTGCGCATGCGTGCGTGTGTGCGTGTGTTTGTGCCTGTGTGCACCCATGCATGTGTGTACGTGTGTGTGTGCGCGCGTGTTCATGCCTGTGTGTGCGCATGCGTGTGTGTACATGCATGTGTGCGCATGTGCGTGTGTGTGTGCGCGTGTGTGTGTGCATGTGTGTGTGTGTGCGCGTGTGTGTGTGCGTGAACGAAGAGCAGACTTTAAAAACTCTGCGCCTCAGAGGAAAGACATTTAATCAATTAACCAAATAATCGATTATCCGAACGAAATAGTGCCCACCCATCACATTCAGATACTCGAGTTTCCCCTGTAAACATAGAAGCTAGAGGATTGGGAAGCCTTTAAAAAGCAGCAGAGGATAACTAAAAAAAATGAGGAGGGAGAAGTTGAAATGTAAGGGTAAGCTAGCTAGCAATATAAAAGAAGATTTGGAGATGCCGGTGTTGGACTGGGGCGTACAAAGTTAAAAATCACCTGATGAAGGAACAGCGCTCCGAAAGCTAGTGCTTCCAAATAAACCTGTTGGAGCATAACCTGGTTTTGTGTGATTTTTAAAAGAAGATTGCAAGAATCTTTGTTTAGATACAATATATATATAATATATAATATATAAGGTAAGAGAGCAGGAAGAGTGGACATTGGGCCACTGGAAAATGAGGCTGGAGAACTAGTAATGGGTAACTTAGATATGGCAGAGAAACTGAGTAGGTACTTAGGTTTTCCAGCAATTTCTATTTTTGTCTTTGATTTACAGAATCCACAGTTCTTTCAGTTTTTTTTAAATCAGTCTTCACAGTAGAAGACATCAGCACCATACCACAACGACAAGAGAGTCGGGGAATAGAGGTGAGGGTAGTGACCATTGTGGAGAACATGCTGGGGAAGCTGAAAGGTCTGAAGGTGAATAAATCACCTGGACCAGATGGACTACATCGCAAGATCTGAAGGAGATTGTAAAAGTGGTGATCTTTTAGGAATCAGGGGAGTTAGGGAGGGTGCCAAAGGACTGGAGAATGGTTAATGTAACATCCCTTTTAAAGGGAAGGAGGGATGCAGAAGACAGGTTAGCCTGATTTCTGTTGTTCGTAAAGTTTTAGAGTTCCTTATTAAGGCTGAGATTGTGGAGTATTTGGGAGTACATGGTATAATAAATTGAGTCAGCACGACTTCGTCAGAGCATATCATGCCTGACAAATCTGCTAGAATTCTTTGAGGATGGAACAAGCAAATTAGACAAAGGAGAGCCAGTGGACATGATCTATTTGGATTTCCTGAAGGCCTTTGAAAAAGTGTTGCTCAGGAGACTGCTAAATAAAGCAAGAGCCCATGGTGTTAGGAGCAAGGTATTGGCCTGGATAGAGGATTGGTTGACTGGCAGAAGACAGAGAGTGGGGATAAAGGGGTCTTTTTCAGGGTGGTATCCGGTGACTAGTGGAATTCCTCAGGGGAGCAGTATTGTGATCACAACTATTCGTATTGTACGTTAGCAATCTGAACGAAGCAACTGAGGACATTGTTGCTAAGTTTGCAGGTGACACAGAGATAGTTGGAGGGACAGATAGTGTTGAAGAGGTAGGAAGGTTGCAGAAAGGAATTAGACAGGTTCGGAGAGTGGGCAAATAAGTGGCAGATGTGCTACACGTGGGAAAGTTTGAGGTTATGCACTTTGGTAGAATGGATAGAAACATGGACTATTTTCTAAATGGGGAAAGGCTTCTGAAGTCTGAAACATAAAGGGATTGGTGAGTCCGAGTTCAGGATTCTCTTAAGTTTAAGAATAAGGTTCAGCAGGTAGTTCGGAAGGCAAATGCAATATTAGCATTCATTTCAAGAGGGCGAGAATACAACAGCATGGATGTACAGCTCAGGTTATCAAAGTCTATGGTCAGATTATATTTCAAATATTGTGAGCAGTAATGGACCCTGTATCTAAAGAAGGATGCCCTGTGTTGGAGGGGACCAGAGAAGGTTCACAAGAATCATCCCAGGGATGAAGCGTTTGTCATATGAGGATCAGTTGAGGACTCAATGAAACTTAGGAGGATATGGGGGGGTCTATTTGAAACTTACAGAATAGCGAGAGGCCTGGATAGAGGGGACATGGAGATGATGTTTCCACTCGCAGGAGAGACTAGGACACAGCCCCAGAGTGAAGGGATGACCCGGTAGAACTCAGATGAGGAGAAACTTCTTCAGCCAGAAGGTGATGAATCTAGGGAACTCATTGCCACAGATGGCTGTGGAGGCCAGGTCATTGAGTGCATTGAAGACAAGGATAGGTAGGTTCTTGATTAGTGAGGGGATCAAGGGTTATGGGGTGAAGGCAGGAGAATGGGGTTGAGACGTATGTCAGCCATGATTGAATGGGCCTAATGGCCTAATTGTGCTTCTATGGCTTATGGTCTTGAGGTTTAAGTGATTTATTGGGAAATGATGGAAAATGATCACAAATGGAACACATTTTCATTTTTCAGGAATATTACCAGGTGTATAGAGACATAGCAGTTTCTTCCTGAATTACTCTAAGGATGGTGCGTTGATAGGTCACTATTATATTAGTCATTCTGCAAATACCAGGTAATTTACATACAATATTAATTTAATTTATCAGAGCATTGTTCACAGAAAAAAAAAGTTGCTTTCCTTTCTATAACCTTTTCCCTACAATTCATTTCTCTGAAATTCCTCTTTTGAAATGTAATTGCGTTGTCTGTTATGAGAAGGTGAAAGTGTCAAATTTCAGAGGTGTTTCCAATTACTGGGAATCTCATACCAGGCACCATAAATATAATTTCATTCCCAATAAATCCAATAAAAGATTTCAGGGAAAGAAATCGTTAACTGGTGAATAGTTTTGCGGCAGAATTCTTGATATAATTGAGTAGTTTGCAGTGAACAGCTTGGATTTATTTAAGAAGATATTGTGTACGTACATGATGGAGAAAGGAATGGAGGGGTATGCTGACAGGTTTACAGGAAGACAGGTCAAGGGAGGTTCATGTGCAGTGTAAACACAGGCAAAAATCAGTTGGGATGATTGGTTAATTCCCTTCCTGTAAATTATAGGTAACTCTTACAGAATAAGTGCTGAGAAGATGTTTCCATTTGTAGGAGACACTAGGGCCCAAGGGCACAGCTTTTGAATAAAGAGAAGACCTTTTAGTACAGAGAGAAGGAGAAACATCTTCAGTCAGAGAGTGGTGAATCTATGGAATTCACTGCCATAGAAGGCTGTGGAGGCCAGGCCATTGAGTATATTTAAGCCTGAGATAGATAGGTTCTTGTGTACCAAAGGGATCAAGGGTTACAGGGAGAATACAGGAAAATGAAGTTGGGAAACTTATCAGCCATGATTGCATGGTGGAGCAGACTCGATGGGCTGAATGGCCTAATTTCTGCTCTTTTGTCTTCTGGTCTTTAGCTCTCTTCATAAGGAGGTCATACACTTTTCTCATTCTATTATCCAACATCCTTGTTGTTTCCTCACTGGCTCAGGTCTCTCCTTCCCCCTGCAATCTCTTAGTGTTTCTTCTGGCATAATCATCTTCCACGTCTATATTTTAAAAAGGCCTAAGGTGCAGAGTAAGGTATTTAATTCTAAGCTGAAAATGTGTTGCTGGAAAAGCGCAGCAGGTCAGGCAGCATCCAAGGCGCACGAGAATCTCCTGCTCCTTGGATGCTGCCTGACCTGCTGCACTTTTCCAGCAACACATTTTCAGCTCTGATCTCCATTATCTGCAGTCCTCACTTTCTCCTATTTAATACTAAGGTATAACCCAGGATGTGTGCATTGAGAATTGACACAACTCAGGCAATTCAGAAACTGTGGCATTAATGCCAAGGAGTGTGGTCAGAACAATGCCTGGTGACAGCATAGGAAGCCCAGGATTCGACATGGTGAGGGGCCCAACACTATTTGAAAGTGGAGATGCTGAGAGATATTCAGAGGCAGTGCCTGTTTCCCCAGCAGAGCCCCATGAGTTAAGGGCTAACAATCAATTGTTGATTCCCATTAAATTGTGTTTTTTTCCCTTTTCTTTTGTGGCAAAATGCCTCTCTCAAAGCCAGAAAAAACACAGTAATGTTTGGAAATGAACACAATTGAGCACCATCTGAAGTACATAAGTTAAATTGGACTGGCATGTATAAGTTAGAAGTTTCACTGTTCTTTTCCCTCTTTGAGCTCTGTTATTTGTTGACTGAAGCTCTGCTGCCCATTCCCAACTCACAACAAATCCCATTTATCCATCATCCTTTGCACTGAGTGTTATGAACCAGGCCAGACCCCCTCAAAACATTTCAAGAAAGTAGCCCAGACCCTAACATTGCTCGTTGTTTTAAGCAAGTGTAAGCAGGAGGGATGCAGCTGATCAAACCACTTAGTTTTAAACAAAACAGAATTTACTTACACCATGGGGCGGCACGGTGGCTCAGTGGTTAGCACTGCTGCCTCACAGCACCAGGGTCCCAGGTTCGATTCCAGCCTCGTGCGACTGACTGTGTGGAGTTTGCACATCCTCCCCGTGTCTGCGTGGGTTTCCTCTGGGTGCTCTGGTTTCCTCCCACAGTCCAAAGATGTGCAGGTCAGGTGAATTGGCCATGCTAAATTGCTCATAGTGTTGGATGCATTAGTCAGAGGGAAATGGGTCTGGGTGAGTTACTCTTTGGAGGGTCGGTGTTGACTTGTTGGGCTGGTATGGACTTGTTGGGCGGAAGGGAATCGAATCTAATCTAATCTAATCATTACCAAATGAAGGACAAACAAAAGAGAACAGAATATTGAATAACTTAACCTACCAAAAATCCAAAAGATTATCCCAACGTAATGATGCTGTTCCAAATACTTGCAACAATCCCTAGGAATGTCCCTTGGCACAAAAGGTAAAATGAAACACAGGGTCTTACAGGAGAGAGGGGGAGGTCAGAGAGAGAGAGAGATGGCAGAGCGATTCAGCATGGAACACCCTCTTCCATGTAGCTGTTTCCAGGGCCAGCAGCCTCCAACTGACTGATTGCTTTCAGTGAACAGCCACACTGCTCCAAACCAAACCAGAGAAAAGAGTTGAAAAATGTGGTGCTGGAAAAACACAGCAGGCCAGGCAGCATCCGAGGAGCAGGAGAATCAACGTTTCGGGCATAAGCCCTTCTTCAGGAATGAGGCTGATGTGCCAGGCGGGCTGAGATAAAAGGTAGGGAGGAGGGAATTTGGGGGAGGGGCGCTGGGAATACAATAGGTGGAAGGAGGTGAGGGTG
>NC_057728.1:58063857-58121743 GCF_004010195.1 Chiloscyllium plagiosum | reverse complement strand
CCTAGTTACCCTTTTGTCCTTAATGTATTTGTAAAAACCCTTTGGATTCTCCTTAATTCTATTTGCCAAAGCTATCTCATGTCCCCTTTTTGCCCTCCTGATTTCCCTCTTAAGTATACTCCTACTTCCTTTATACTCTTCTAAGGATTCACTTGATCTATCCTGTCTATACCTGACATATGCTTCCTTCTTTTTCTTAACCAAACCCTCAATTTCTATAGTCATCCAGCATTCCCTATACCTACCAGCCTTCCCTTTCACCCTGACAGGAATATACTTTCTCTGGATTCTTGTTATCTCATTTCTGAAAGCTTCCCATTTTCCAGCCGTCCCTTTACCTGCGAACATCTGCCCCCTGAAAGCTTTTGCCTAGTACCGTCAAAATTAGCCTTTCTCCAATTTAGAACTTCAACTTTTAGATCTGATCTATCCTTTTCCATCACTATTTTAACTCTAATGGAATTACGGTCGCTGGCCCCAAAGTGCTCCCCCATTGACACCTCAGTCACCTGCCTTGTTCCTCTTTTTCCTGAGACCTGATTTACTCACAGCTTATTGAACATTTCCTTGCTTTTAAATATAAATCCGACAATGGTGAATTATTCTTCTGCATCACTGACTACATTTCTGACATCCAATCAGAAAATGAGAGTTGTGCTTAGCTCTGAAACTTCAAGCATCATTTCATGATTTACCACAGTATTGTTCTCTTAATCTAACCAGGTTTAAACACTGCTGCTAGCAATGTGTATACATGTTAAACCACAACAAGTGCAGATTCTTTGATCACTACCCCTGCTGTTTATAATATCAATGATGTGCAACCAGAGCTCTCTAATGTGTGGGTCGGAAGCCTTTCATGTTCAATCCTAAGATTGTGCACAGTTACCGACATTTTGTTTTGGCATCACCTCAAAGCACATTTAATATGCCCGCCCCAAAATAAAATGATTTTGGTGTGGATGCTGCATTGGATGAAAACATTTACATCTCTCCTTCCCTGTTTGTTCCATATTAGCCAGGCAGGCAGTTAAAAAAAAATGATAATTGCAATTAGCGGGGGCACTAATGCGATGGAAACAGCACCTGAGCTGAAAGGTTTGAATATGCAAATTGCCTTTTGTAATAAATTCCAGAATGTTTGTGCACGGGGTCTGTCCATTTTGAAGACTGAAGCAGAGACAGGAGCAAAGAAAGGGAAATTTTCAAATAATTATGACTGATTGATGGACTTCATTCATTCATTTAATTCCCAGGTCTGAGTGATCTTGACATGATAAAATGAATGCAACGTGTCAATGGGCCAAAGAGTGTCATATGGAGTTTAATTTGCATAAATGTGAGCTGCTGCATTTTGGAAAGGCAAAGCAGGGCAGGACTTATGCACTTAATAATAAAGGCCTGGGGAGGGTTGCTGAACAAAGAGACCTTGGTGTGCAGGCTCATAGCTCCTTGAAAGTGGAGTTACACGTAGATAGAATAATGAAGAAGGCATTTGGTACCCTTGCCTTCGTTGGTCAGAATATTGAGTACAGGAGTTGGAATGTCATGTTGCGGAAGTAGAGGACATTGCTGAGGCTACTTTTAGGATACTGTGTATAATTCTGGCTGCTCTTCTACAGGAAAGACATTGTTAAACTTGAGAAGGTGCAGAAAAGATTTACAAGGGTGTTGCTGTAATTGGAGCTTTGAGCTATGGGGAGAGGTTGAATAAGCTGGGGCTTTTCTCCCCTGTAGTGTTGGAGACTGAGGCATGACCTTATGGAGGTTTATAAAATCAATGAGGGGCATGGACATGGTGAATAACCAAGGACTTTTTTTGTAGTGGTGGGGGAGTCCAAAACTGGAGGGCATAACTTTAAGATGAGAGGGGAAAGATTTAAAAGGGACTTGAGGGGTAACTTTTTCACACAGAGGGTGGTGTGTGTCTGGGATGATTTGCCAGAGTAAGTGGTGGATGCTGATATAATTACAGCATTTAAAAGGCATCTGGATGTATATGTAAATATGAAGCGTTTAGATGGATATGGACCAAATGCTGGTAAATAGGATGAGGTCAGATTGGGATGTCTGGTCAGCACAGGTGAGTTGTTTCTGTGCTGTATGACTCTATGACTTCACTAAATTTGTTCAGCATTGAGTTGCGTAAAGATATGTCAGAGAGGGTCAAAAAAAGAATCGTCGATGGAGAAAGGAGTAGAGTGGTGGAAAGGATTTGGAAGAGCATTGCAGAGCTTTGGGGCCAAGTCGCTGAAGGCACAGCTTTCCAAAGTATATCAAAGAAACTTATGGACGCACAAGAAGAGGAGAAGCTCAGAGATCAATGAGGGTTCAAGGCTGAAGGTGGTTCCAGAGATAGGGAGAGGTGAGGACACACACTCAACACAAACAGATTGGCTAATCATTCAAAATTCCTCAGGAACCAATGACTGGACACACACTTCTGTGTTTCTTTCACCGTGGCTTGCACAGTTTAACCTCTCTTCTTCCTCACACATTCTAGGATGGTTTTCAGGAGAACCAGTCTCCAAACTGTCAGCCTGGGCTTCACCAATTTATAGTCTCCATCATCAGAGAGGTGATGAGAAACAAACCTGGAAAGTGCTGGAGAAACTCACCAGCATCTGTGCAGAGAGAAAACAGAGTTAACGTATCGAGGGTAATTAGTATTCATCAGAATGGATGAGGAGAGGGGAACTGTCTTCATTTGAAGAGCTTGATATACATGTCCATAATGAATGACTGGAACAGAATCCTTTGTGTCATAAAGGAAAATTAGACAGACATTGAATTGGTGGAAGAGACAATGCCAAGGGGAGATAAAAGGAGAATTACTTTTGATTGCTCTAGCATAGAGCCCAGCCAGTCACAATGGGCCAATAATCCCACCTTTACTCTGTATGCTTTGCTTTATGTCATTGCTACCATATCATTTCTCTAGTCATCCTTTATTCCTTATTTTAGTTCTCTTCACCCACTCTCTTTAGCTTCTCATTTCCTGAACCAAGCCATTTTGTTTTAAAAATTGTCTCTCACCTTTTCCTTCCAAGTTCTGTTCCCTTTTACCCACATCTCCAAGCACCTTCTCATTAATCTGTTTGTTATGTTCTATCACTACGTTTCAACTCAGGCCTATCCTCGTATATTTTCTCTCATCTATATGCCATGACTCATTGTTGTTTGGCTGAATCCTTGATGAGTGATGACACATATGCAATCAGTACTCTCTCCAACCCTTTCAATCACTGTGTTTTTTCTCTCTCTTTTGCTGTTATAGGGATCTAAAAACCAATAATAAATTAATTGGATTCATGGAGCATGCCTTTGAATGAGCCTTCAAAGTCAATGAGTTACAGAATCTACCCAAGTTGGCAAGAGGGCTTTGTGTCTCCAGTTTAGAATTTTGAGTATCCATGTGGATACACAAGGTAAGATCATAAGAAATAGGAACATGACCAGGCCATTCCGTTCATCAGGACTGCTCTGTCATTCAATAGGATCCAATATTCCTCACTCCACGTTGACATGGAAGACCTCTCCTTAAGGGAAGCCATCCTTCGCTGCAAGTATAGGACAACCAGACAGTATAACACTGGTGATTGTTCACATGCCTTACAGCTTGTCCATCAGCCCATCAATATTATAAGAGAGTGCATAAATACTTCAACAATTTGATATTGGATGGCAAAGAAAAAAAAGGGTTGCTCACAAAGTCTGAAAAATAGGACAGCTTCAGAACTGAAAGTCATTGGTGATTATCATCTTTCAGCAATTTCTTCCTCAGTCTGCATCACTTAGATCTGACTGTTATCTCATTGCAATTTGAGAGAGTTTGCTCTGCTCAAACTGGTTGGCACACTTTCAACATTAACAAGACATCTACACTTCAGAAGTACTAATATACTGCTAAGTATTTAAGGATTTCCTGGGGATATAAAAGACAATACAAAATTGCTCGTATTTTTTATCTTTCTTTTGCTGTTTATGAATTGCAGTGATTCCTTGACATTTCGATATTAGATGAAAGAAGAGATGCAGGCTAATGAATTCTTGGTAAGAACTATCACTTCTGTGCTCAATAAATCCCATCTAATTTATCTATTACAATGTACTAGATATCTGCTCAGTGCAAAAATCTTACAGGGTATTTTTTCATTTCCCTCAATCAGCTGACCTCTTCTTCATCAGCCCAAGTAGAAAGAACACTGTTCAGTGCTGATGTGGTCTGTCAAATTAAAAAAGGCAAAAAATAATCAAGGTCAAAATAAAAATCAAAAGAACTGCGGGTGCTGTAAATCAGAAACAAAAATAGAAATTGCTGGAAAAGCTCAGCAGGTCTAGCAGTGTCTGTGGAGAGAAATCAGAGTTAACGTTTCGGGTTGGGTGAGGACCTGTTCTGAGGAAGGGTCACTCGACTCGAAACGTTAACTCTGAATAATCAAGATCAATCCGTTCTCAAATAGTGATCATTCTAGATAAAATTTAGAAAATAAGTGTTCACTATCTATTTCGACGACATATGCCATCATTGGATGGCTCAGTAGTTGGCACTACTGCTTCACAGTGCCAGGATCCTGGATTCAATTCCACTCTCAGGTGACTGCCTGGAGTTTGCACATTCTCCCCGAGTCTGTGTGGGTTTCCTTCAGATGCTCTGGCTTCCTCTCACAGACCAAAGGTGTGTAGGTTAGGTGGATTGGCCACACCATAGTGTCTAGGGATGTGCAGGCTAGGTGGTTTAGTCATGATAAATGTGGAGTTGCAGAGATAAAGTAGAGGGTGGGTCTGATGGCTTAACGAGGTAAAAACAATGACTGCAGATGCTGGAAACCAGATTCTGGATTAGTGGTGCTGGAAGAGCACAGCAGTTCAGGCAGCATCCAAGGAGCAGCGAAATCGATGTTTTGGGCAAAAGCCCTTATTCCTGATGAAGGGCTCTTGCCCGAAACGTCGATTTCGCTGCTCTGATGGCTTAACGGCCTGCTTCCAAACTGTAAAGATTTTGATTCCTGGATTGAAGAGAGAAGCTCCAGAATATTAGATTCCCTACAGTGTGGGAACATGCCCTTCGGCCCAACATGTCCACACCGACCCTCCGAAGAGTAACCCACCCAGACCCATTTCCCTCTGACTAATGCACATAACACTATGGGCAATTTAGCATGGCCAATTCACCTAACCTGCACATCTTGGGACTGTGGGAGGAAACCGGAGCACCCGGAAGAAACCCACGCAGACACGGGGAGGATGTGCCAACTCCACACAGACAGTCGCCCGAGGCTGGAATCAAACTTGGGTCCCTGATGCTGTGAGGCAGCAGTGCTAACCACTGAGCCACTGTGCCACTCTGTCCCATGATCAATTTTAATATCTGCTCTTCAACATCAGGTAATCAATTTAAAAAGTATTTTCGAGAAGCTGTTAACAAATTACAGTAGGATTTGGCCAATTTGACCCTTTTTAAATGCTGCTTAGCTACCTCACACACAGCTGCTAATACATGAATCTTGATTCTTTATTTAAATGAACTTTATGTACAATTTAATTCTGAATGTGGAGAGGCTGGTGTTGAGAATGATGTTATTTGAGCAGAGCTGTCAACATCAGAGAAGTAGGAAGGGTGCTTAGATCTCTAACTCAAATGTGAGGTGCCCACTCATGTCAAGATCAGAATCACCATTAAAATTAACAAACTGTATCTATTGTGTGGTTACTGCAGATTTCAAGCTCCGATCTAGATGGCCTCCTTTTTCTAAGCTCATCTTTCTTTTCTTGATCTTTCTCTGTATTACTTCATTGTCCTTTGCTCTCTAAAATTTAGCTAGATGGCCATTTAACAGAACGAAATGAGGCTGCTACCATTTGTATGAATATTAAGCCAGTTCCTCTTTTATTCCAATTTGTTTTCATCTCTGGTTCTTTGCTGGCTATGATACAGCTTTCTTACTTATTCATATATTAATGGACCTCAACCACCTACGGTTCATGTAACAATCATTGTAAGGCAGCTCAGAACAGAGTAAAAACTGTCCCAAAAAGTGTCCATGCCTTAGTCTTTGTGGGTGAGTGGTAAAAGCCTTCAAAAGCCTCACACTGGAGTTGAATTCTCCCTGTCTAGGAGAAAGTGAGGACTGCAGATGCTGAAGATCAGAGTCAAGCAGTGTGGTGCTTGAAAAGCACAGCAGGTCAGGCAGTATCCACGGAGCAGGAAAATTGACATTTTTGGCATAAGCCCTTCATAAGGACATTCCTGATGAAGGGCTTATGCCCAAAACATCAATTCTACTGTTCCTCGGATGCTGCCTGACCTGCTGTGCTTTTCCAGCACCGTACTTTTTGACAAAGGATTTCCGTCTGTCTCGTCTCAAGCCAAGCCAGTTTCTGAATTGGGCTGCATTTATTCATGGAATGTCCACAGCCAATATTTTGCCTTTTCCTAATTGACCTTAGATGGTTGGCTTTCTTAAAATCATTCATTCACAGAATGTCAAGCCAGCATTATTTGCCCATCCCTTATTGCTCTTGCTGGATGAATTCAGGGACAATTAA
This sequence comes from Chiloscyllium plagiosum, assembly GCF_004010195.1. Lineage (NCBI taxonomy): Eukaryota > Metazoa > Chordata > Chondrichthyes > Orectolobiformes > Hemiscylliidae > Chiloscyllium > Chiloscyllium plagiosum. The sequence goes on along the minus strand of NC_057728.1, from coordinate 58,115,194 downwards.
GAATCGACTGTATTGTTACAGATCTGGACCCACGTATATAAGCCAGACCAGTTAAGATTAGATTCCCTACAGTATAGAAACTTTGGCCCAACAAGTCCACACCAACTCTCCGAAGAGTAACCCACCCAAACCCATTCCCCTACCCTATATTTGCCCCTGACTAATGCACCTAACGCTATGGGCAATTCAGCATGGCCAATTCACCCACCCTGCACATCTTTGGGAGGAAACTGAAACACCTGGAGGAAATCCACTCAGATATGGGGAGAATGTACAAACTCCACCCAGGCAGTTGCCCAAGGCTGGAAGTGAACCTGGATCCCTGGTGCTGATAGGCAGCAGTGCTAACCCCTGAGTCATTGAGCCACTATGCCACCCCTTAAGGCAGACAGCTTTCTTTTTCTGAAGGACGTCAGTGAGCCAGGTAGTTTTTTTTTGTCAATCATGTTATAGTCACCATTACTGAGACTACCAGTTTTGATTTATTCACCAAATATGAGGTGCAAAGGGACTATCTTATGAGGAGAGGTCGCGTGGATTAGGCCTTTACTCATTAGCATTTAGAACAATGAGAGGTGACCTCATTGAAAACTATTAGATTCTTAGAGGACTTGACAGGATTGGTGTGGAAAGGTTGGTCCCCCTTGTGAGAAAGTCTAAGACTAGGGACATAATCTCAGAATGAAGTTACACATTTAAGACAGAGATGGAGAGGAATTTCTTCTCTCAGAGGGTCGTAAATCTATGGAATTCTTTACCACAGATGGCTATTAAGGCTAGGTCTTTAATTATATTTCACAAGCCTCCATAGTGAGGTTTGAATGAATTTCTCTGAATTGTCAGGCCAAGTCTCTCCATTACTAGTTACATAATCACATGGCTCCTGGTGTGTTTTTTTTTCCATAGACAAGGCTGAACCCACCAGCATGAGGCAGAGAGTGATGAAGTAAACACAGGAACAGGCATCCCACAACACAATGGTTTCAAGCCTTTTACTAGGGGTCAGGTGGAAAAACGCCTGCATCCACCGAGCAGTTCAATGAGAGTGGTATGGAGGTATGGTGAGGGGACGATGGAGTTATGTTAAAATGACTGGAAGCCTTTACTGTTAATTCCAAGGATTACTACCACTTTTCGTTACATGACCTTTGAAAGCGATGGTAAGTGGGGAACATTGTTGATGAAGAAATCTGCTGCAGGTCATTTTTAGTTAATGGGCATGGAAAGAATGACTGGCAAAGAGTCTGAGGGTCGGGATATCCTGAATGACTGGCAACATAACGGTGTGCTCCCATAATTCCTCATTGACTTTGGGGGGGGATCTCCAAGAATAAGTACTCCCATATTTTAGAGGAAAGCCATGATATTATTCATGTGCATATCTTTCGAGTTACAGAGATCAGTGAGTCTTTGTGTCCTGGTTTCAGAGTTGTCCACCAACGAGGCAACAATGCTAAGATAGACACTTCCAACGGTCCTGCTACACAAACAGAAACTCTGAAAGGGAAAGGCAAGTGGAATGTTAGCCTTTATTTCTAAGGGAATAGAGTAGGAAGGCAAGGGCATGTTATGAAAACTATTTTAATTACAAGTTGGACCACAGTTGGAATGCTGTGAGCAGTTTTGTGCCCCTTATTTATACAGAGATATATTGGCAACGGGGACAGTCAAGCAAAAGGCTGATAATGAGGTATGGAGGAATTGTCTTCTGAGTAGATTGTGCCTGTCCTCATTGGAATATAGAAGAGATTCTTATTGAAATGTAAGAGATTCTTAGAGGATTTGACAGGGTACGTGTGGAAATTTGTTTCCCCTCCTGTAAGAGTCTAAGAGCAGAGGAAATAATCTCCGAATAAAGTTACACATTTAAAACAGAGATGACAAGGAATTCAGGGAGTCGTACATCTCTGGAATTATTTAGCACAGGGGGTTCCTGAGGCTGGTTTATTAAATATATTCAAGGCTGAGCTAAACAGCCCTTTAATCAGGAAGGGGAATCGAGGCTTATAGGGAAAAGACAGGAACATGGAGTTGAGGAGTAACAGATCAGCCATGATCTCATTGAATGGCAGAGGGGAATTAATGGGCTGAATGAATTCCTTCTGCTCTCATGTCTTATGGTCTTAATACTTCTTCCAAAAAGCTTCCATCTTCAACTGGATCTTCCAGACAGTGCAGCCTCATGATGTCAATTGAATGCTGCAAATTAATTGGATAACTGTCTTTTTAAGAGGATGACACTGGTTCTGGGCTTCAGGATAAGGGCAATGTCAGGCTTACTGCCAGTCCCAGGTTGCAATAACCCTCGTTCCAGAGACCGTCCAGAATTTGTTAATCCCACGTACTCGGCTTGCCCCATGACGTGGCCTGATGAAGGGTTTATGCCCGAAACGTCGAATCTCCTGCTCCTTGGATGCTGCCTGACCTGCTGTGCTTTTCCAGCACCACACTCCCGATCCCCATGACGTGTAGTAAGGCAAGTAAATGAAAGCCTTTTATTTGAACAGAATCCTCACAGTGTAAAAGCAGGCCATTTGGCCCATTGAGTTCACACCAGCCCTGTGAACACCATACCACCCATAGCCTATCCCTGGATTTCTCATGGCTAACCCATCTAGCCTGCACATCCCCGGACGCTGTGGGACAATTGCCTATGGTCAATCTACCTAACCTGCACATCTTTGTGCTGTGGGAAGAAACCAGTGCAAACCCACAGAGACATGGGGAGAACATGCAAACTCCACATAAGCAGTCACCCAATGGTGGAATTGAACCTGGGTCCCTGGTGCTGTGTGGTGGCAGTGTTAATCACTGAGTCACTGTGCTACTCAGTTTGCATTTGAGCCTTTTCTTTGGTCTGAAATTTTCACCTTTCAGCTCAGTCGTTCTTCCCACACACTCCCCGTTCCGCCAAAATCCTACATCTACCCCTCGACCTTTCACCTTCAGCCTTTCCTTTTGACTATTAACAATTGGAGGGTTTTAATTGGCTTCCTGTCAGGTATGGTGAAAGTGAGGACTGCAGATGCTGAAGATCAGAATCAAGATTAGAGTGGTGCTGGAAAAGCACAGCAGGTCAGGCAGTATCTGAGGAACCGGAAAATCGATGTTTCGGGCAAAAGTCCTTCATCAGTAATGAGCTTCATCATTCCTGATGAAGGGCTCCTCCCCGAAATGTCGATTCTCCTGCTCCTCGGATGCTGCCTTACCTGCTGTGCTTTTCCAGAACCACTCTAATCTTGACTCGAATCTCCCTGTCAGGTATCGCAACTCTTGCCAATGGCTTATCATTTTCGAGCACCGAATAGAGAAAAAGATTATTACTATTTGGATGAACCAGGTATTCCAAAGAATGTACTTAAAACATCCTTTTAAAGACTTTGGGGATCAGATTTATTTCACACAACACCTAACGTGAAAGCACAACTGAAGTAATCCCCCAGCCTGATAGATGCAAGTTAATGCCCTGAATAAACCTTAACATCATGTAAACAGAGTGCAACATTCCACAAAGAGATAACCAGGGCTGCCAAAAGGTAATAAATATTTCATAATGACTGTCTTGTTTAGCTTTCAACTTCTGACTGCACATCTCAAAAATTTTCTTTTTTGTTTCAAATGCATTGCCATAGAAGTGCATCCACCTCACACTCTGGTGCTGTTTTAACATTTAGTGGATGTGTAATAGATATTAGACGTGTCCTGCCCTCTGTCAGAAACAGGTGCACCCCTGTGATTGGCATCAGAGACCAAAGAACATGCCCTGGCATGAAACCAGCAGTACTGCCTCGAGCTATATTACGTGGCAACTGGAGTCATAAAACAACTCTTCAGCCTCAAAGTAAAAGTCACCTTGCACATCTGCATTGGAGGAAGTGCACAGAGCTGTTCATCTGTCTCACTCAGAGGAACACTCACTTTCATTCAGTGTAGTGCAATGGCATTCAAAACTTAAAGCTGAGCTCAGATTACAATTGAGTGTTTCTATTCTGAAAGTACTGAATTCACAATTTAAAACATTTATAATTTAACATTGTAAAAAGCTAGTCAATTATTTAATATGATGGTCTTCACATTTGCACTTCCCCATTGTTTTAAATTCTTCCGCTGTCTTTAGACCAAATATATAAAGTTACCTTCTGCTCCACGCAACCCAACTTATGTCTTTAGACAGTAGAGAAAAGTGCATTTATGTAGCACCTTTCGTATTCTCAACATGACCCAAAATGCTTCAAAGCCAATTAATTGCTTTTTGAAATGTAGCCATTGTTGTTTTGTAAGCCATCAACAATCATAGAATCATAGAAACCCTACAGTGTGGAAGAAGGCCACTCAGCCCATTGGATTCACACTTACCCCCCTCCCAAACAGAATCCCACCCAAATCCATCCTATCACTGTAACCCGACATTTCCTTTGGCTAACCCACCTAGCCAACATATCCCCGGACACTATGGTACAATTTAGCATGGCTAATCCACCTAACCTGCGTGTCTTTGGACTGTGGGAGGAAACCGGAGCACCCGGAGGAAACCTACATATTAAGAAAATCACCACAAATAATAATTAAGTAGACAACCAGTCAATCTGTTTTAGTGGCGCTGTTGGTCATGACTTCAGGAACCTTTTGGATGAGGTGTTAATCTGATACCCTCCACGCTCTCCGAGGATGCAAACAATCCCATTGCACTATTCTGAAGAGCAAGGGAGTTATTCTCGGTCCTTCCAGGCAACCTTTATTCCTCACGCAACATTGCAAAAAACAAATTGCCTGATCATTATCACTTCGATGTGTGGGAATCAACTGCCTCAATTTCCAACAAAACAACACCTGATTGGAGAAGTTCCCCAAAGGACGAACAACAACAACATGAAGTACCAGTTCCATTGGATGCCGATGCCAATCCTACACCAAAGGCTTCCATCATGAGAAGACCTACAAAAGATAATAAAATCACTTACAGTTTAGATGTACTCGAACAATCAGGAGTCTATCAACATAGTTTCATTGGCTGTTGCTTTGGGACATGGTGAGATTCTGAAAGATGGTGCATGAATGCACTATTTTTCTTTCTTTTAGTAATGTCTATCTTCTTTATTGCAAGTTGTGCCTTCCATCATTATTCATCAAAACATGTAGTCTTGGCCTCAGTTTCCTGTCTGATTTGAAAGACAGCACCTCCTCTGCATTAAGCTGCATGCTCATTGCTGATCATTGTGCTTTTTTGTTAATTGGAGGAAATAGGCTGCATTTCAAAATAATTGATTAGCACGCAAATGATATCTATGCAGACACTGTCAAGAAGGGGGAGCAATGAGTGATCGCATAAAACAAAAATTGTATTACTCTTGTGTCTATCAGACACATTTATAGTGTATTTGTAGGGAAAGGTTCATTTTGTGTGCTTTGCGTTTTTACATTCAGTGATCCAGTGTAGGATTGCATGTTTGGGTGTGGCCATTGTACAGTAGTAAGGCTTCCAAGAAATAAGGCCATGGGTTCAAGATCTATGTCAGAGACCCGAGCACCAAGTCACAGGACAATACTGGGAGAGTGTTACGATTCCTGAAATGCCACCCTTCAGATGGAATATTGAACAAAGCACCAATCTGCTCTCTCAGGTGAAAAAGTTCAGAAACCCTACTGTGTGAAAATAGGCCATTTGGCCCAACAAGTCCACACTGATCTTCTGAAGAGTAAGTCAATCCCTATTCCCCTACCTTATTACTCTACATTTTCCCTGACTAATGCACCTAACCTAGACATCCCTGGACAATTTAGCATGGCTAATCTACCTACCATGCTCATCTTTGAACTGTGGGAGGAAACCCATGCAGAAATGGGGAGAACATGCAAACTCCATGTGGACAGTCACCCAAGGCTGGAATTGAACCTGTGTCCCTGGCACAGTGAGACAGCAGTGCCAACCACTGAGCCACTATGCCACAAGAAAATCTCCCAGAACTCTATACAAAGAAGAAAAAGGAAACTCCTTCTATGTCATGGCCACCATTTATCCCTTTAAAAACATCTAATGACATGCTTAAGTCAGGGCTGTTTGTGGAAACTCGCTGACATTTCCTTGTAATCACTCAATGGAGGAGGGCATCTCTGGCTAGTCCAGCAGTTACTCCCTGCCCCTAATTGCTCAGAGGGTAGTTAAGAGTCAACCACATTGCTGTGGGTCTAGAGTCACATGTAGGCCAGACCAGGTAAGGATGGCAGATTTCCGTCCCTAAAGGGTACTAGTCCTTCAGTGATTGAGGTAGGTTTCTCCCCAGGAATGGATTTCTGGTCACCATGAGACAGAATTCAAATTCTACCTTCTGCTGCAGCAGGATTCACACCCACGTCCCTGGAGTGTTATGTGGATCTTTGGATTAACAGTCCAGCAATAATACCATTAGGCCATCTACTTTCCTACCATCTGTTATGGTAGTGCCATCTGCTATGGTAGGATTCAAACCAATCTCCGTAGAATGTTAGCTGAGTTATGGTTTAATAGTTTAGCGATAATACCACTAGGCCTCCCTTAAGTTGCCTACTCTACAGGACTGACTACACTTCAAAAGTACTCCACTGACTGTGAAATGGTTTGGGGCAACTTGAGATCACATTTGATACAATATAAATGAAAGTCATGTTCATTATCTAACAAAAAAAACTGCCAATGCTGGAAATCAGAAGCAAAACAGAAATTGTTGGAAAAGCTCAGCAGATCTGGCAGCATCTGTGGAGAGAAAGTCCCCTAATAATCCCACCAGCAGCCATTGATTCTCCCAGAGTGATGTTTATCGATTCCTTTGTCTACCCAATTGGGCTTCATCTCCATCAATCTCCTCCCTAACCGCCTCCCCCAACCCCATCTTCAGCATATACGGCAACCTCTTCCTAGCAACAATTAGTTTTGAAGAAGGACTGCCCCCAAGAAATTAACTCTGCTTTCTCTCCACAGATGCTGCCAGGTCTGTTGAGTTTTCCGGTAATTCCTGTTTTTATTCCTCACAACCTGGGGAATTACCATTGACCAGAATCTCAACTGGACCCACTGTATAAACATAGTGGCTGCAAGTGTAAGTCAGAGGTGAGGAACATTGCAGTGAGTAAGTGACTACCTGATTCCCAAATCCTTTCCACCATCGTCAAGGCACAAGTCCGGAGCGCGATGGAATATTCCTCTTTGCCTGGATGGGTGAAGCTCCACAACATTAAAAAAGCTTTCCAGCATTCAGGACTGGCACTACATCTACAAACATCTATTCCCTTCTCCACTGAGACTCAGTAGCAGCAGTGTGTACTATCTGCAAGGTACACTGCAGAAGATTCTCAGACAGCACCTTCTAAACCCACGATCACTTCCACCTAGAAGGACGAGAGCAGTAGATACATGGGAACACTATCACCTTCAAGTTCCCCTCCAAGCCACTCACTATCCTGACTTAGACATCTATTGCCTTTCTTCACTGTCACTGGGTCAAAATCCTGGAATTCCCTCCCTATTGGCAATGTGGGTCAATTTTCAGAATGTAGGCTGCAGCGATTTAAGAAGGCACGTCACCACCATCTTCTCAAGGACATTAGGGACAGGTAATGCCCACATCCCATGAATGAATAGAAAAAGATTAACTGATTTGATTTTGAAGTTAGTTATATTTGTAAAATTCCCAACTCACATTTGTGATTTGACATTATCTGCATCCCTTGATTGAATGTAAGCCTTGTAATAATGGAAAAACTGTACTCCATCCATTCTTTGCATGATAAATAGTATAAAATTCTAGTGGCCCTCACAGAAAACAGCAAAGAAATAACAGACCATCTTCAGGTGGTCCATTTCTAAACATACAGCATAAACTGTTCTTCAGCTCCAAATATATAGTCAAAGAGTGTGGTGCTCGAAGAGCACAGCCGGTCAGGCAGCATCTGAGGAGCAGGAGAATCGATGTTTCGGCCATAAGCCCTTCGTCAGGCATTCCTGGTGAAGAGCTTATGTCCAAAATGTTGATTTTCCTGCTCCTTGGAGGCTGCCTGCCCAGCTGTGCTTTTCCAGCACCGCAGTCTTCGACTCTGATCACCAACTGCAGTCTTCACTTTCTCCTCACTCCAACTGCATGCTCATGGTGAGAAAAGCAGATTTTTTATGCTGTATCCAGTCTTCACTTTCTCCTCACTCCAACTGCATGCTCATGGTGAGAAAGGCAGATTCTTTATGCTGTATCCCACCCAAGTCAGCTTCAGCTTGTCTCTGCCTTGTTCAAGCATGTCACCTGTCAACAAATAGAGTCTAAGTATTAACAACACTTTGACAGGAATCTGAAGAAAGGAAATGCAAGATTTATATTCATATAAATGTCTGTCGTGAACTCAAGACCTGCAGAACCTCAAACAGCTTTGCATCCAATAGGTCAAAGAAGTGCAGGTTAAGTGGATTGTCCATGCTAAACTGCCCTACACTGTCCAAGATGTGCAGGCTAAGTGGATGGCCATGTTAAAATGCTCTATATTGGCCAAGGCAGGCTAGGTTTATTGGCCATACTAAATTGCTTTATATTGGCCAAGGATGTGCAGGCTAAGTGGATTGGCCATGCTAAACTGCCCTATATTATCCAGGGATGTGCAGGCTAGGTATATTGGTCATGCTAAACTGCCCTATATTATCCAGGGATGTGCAGGCTAGGTGTATTGGCCATGCTAAACTGCCCTATATTGTCCAAGGATGTGCAGGTTAGGTGGATTAGCCATGGTTAATGTAGGATTACAGGAATGGGTGGAATGTTGTTTGGAGAGTTGGTGCAGACTTTATGGACTGAATGCCCTCTAACTACACTGTAGGGATTTGATGATTCCATCAAATACATTTGTAGGCACCAGTTACTATAGGGAATGGGCAACCAATTTGCACATAGCAAACTACTGCCAAGGACCAAGTGATAATGACCAGAATGATAATTATCTTAGAAGATCAGCATGAGCATCTTACTCGAAATGGGACAAGAAGGTGAGGAGAGGATTGAAGACAGTCAAATGGTGTAAAACCTAAACATTGGTGTAACAGAAAGATCCTTCCTGAAGAAGGGTCACTGGACTTGAAACATTAACTCTGTTTTCTCTCTGCTGATGCTGCCAGACCTGCTGAGTTTCTCTAGTGATTTCTGTTTTTGTTGCTGATTTCCAACTTTTATGTTTCTTTGTTTTATTTTTTTTTTTCTAGCTTCATTTTGCCTATCAGTTGACCAGAGAAAACCCACAGTACTATTTTGAAGAGGAGGAGTGGTGTTCTCCCCAGCATTCTGGGAGATATTTATTTCCCAGCCTGCATCACAAGAATACCATGGCCTGGAGCACAGTGTAGTAACAATCATAAGGTTGTTAACACAAGATAATTTTGATCGCAGCTTCCAGCATCTACAGTGTGCAGTGAAAGATGGAAATTGAGAAATCATTGTCATGAATACTCTGCACCTTCTCAATGCTGCAGTCTTCAGTTGAGATGGTGATGGTAATCTGGCTTCTTAACTTCCCATTGTACATATGGTGTAGGACACCCACAGTGCTGTTGGGGACAAAGTTCCAGGATATGGACCCAGTGACAGTGAGAGAACAGTGATATATTTCCAAGTCACGAAGGTGTGTGTAACAGGTAGGACAACTTGTGGATGGTGACGTGTCTCCTGCCCTTGTCCTAGTAAATGACAGAAGTCACGTGTTTGGATGTTGCTGTCCCAGGTGAATAGCCACAAAATGATTTTAAAGTTGGTGCTGTGACCATGGGATTTAATGGGATGCTGAATGGTGTCAAGCTTCCTGAGTGTTGTTGGAGCTGCACCCATCCAGGCAAGTACTCCATCACATTCCTGCCTTGGGCCTTGTGGATGGGCTCGGAGCTGTCAGGAGGTGAGATATTCACCATGACATGAATGGCCAGAATTCAGCAGCAGCCATCCTTCCTGCAGGAAGGTTCACACCGTGGGCTGCCTTTTCCTGATTTCAGTTCACTTTCAGGAAGAACGGTTAATGAATATTGAAGTAACTTCATTTACGTAACCAGTCTTTCCTTCCACACATTTTGTACAATTTTTTTTAAACCTATTGAGTTTTTTCATTCTTCCAACCATGCTGGGAATCTTTTTCCTATAATTGCCAGTAAAAAGATCCTAATGCATTTCCCATTGTGTTCTATTACTGATCCAATCTAAACATTACACTTTGAACTTAGATTCTGTCAACGACAGAGAAATTTACTTGGTTCCAATTTGTTCAAAGCTTTTGTAATTGTTAATAGTTCTTTCACAGCCTCTTAGTCTTCTCCTTTCAAGAGCAAAAGAAATCCAGGGTACATTATTATTGCTCATGCCTCATTGCCTGAAGTACAGGGATCACCATTTAGCTTTCTGTATATCCCTTTCAATAACAGGGAATAACCTTTTTAAACAGGAAAGTCAAAACTACAGAGGGGTACTCCGGCTGCTGCTTTATCACAGCCAATTAAAGTTTAAAATTACCTCTCTGAATTATATATATATTTATATACACTCCCTGCAATGAATCTCTGCTTGCTTTTGAAAAGCTTGGGAGCTTTATGCTGATAATCTGTCCACTAAAACACCCTCTCTTTCTCTTTCTCGCTTTCTCCTGTTCCAATATCTGAAGTACATCCTCATTTAGCCCATAATCCGCATCAATATTTCCTCCACAAGTGAACATTTCCCTGCGTTTTATTGTACTTGTCATTTCTCTGATGACAAATTCAGTTTGCCAGGCACCTTTTGAATCTGCGCATTAATATTCACTAGCTTAAATTTTGTGCCGGCTTCAACTTAGGGCACTTTGTCCAGAATGCATTTCTCTAAACACGTCCTAAAAATTAAAAACAGCAACAGTCCAATAATGAACCCTGTGGAACTTCAATGGTAACTGGCTGCTAACCAAGTATAGGCCCACGCATTCCAGCTTGTTGTTGCTTGTCGAGCAGCCAATCATTTGTCAATCCACTTTAGTCAATTCCTAATGATCCCAGGATCTTGGCCGTTGTGAATTGCCTGTCTTGTGAAGAATGCCTTTCGCTGTTATTCCTGTATCTACCACGTCTGCCACCTCCTCATATAAATCCAGTAAAGCCGTCAAGAGCATGGGGCAACTCTGAAATGGGGTTCCTCACAATCGCCATGTCAATGAAAGAAGCCATTTTGCCAATCGTGTCTACTCTGGTACAGTTACCTAGTGACAATCTATTACCATTTCCAGCCAAATAACTATCCACTGCCCCTCTCGAATGCCACAGTTGAAGGCTGCCTCCACCAAATTTCCAGGCAATGCATTCCACCCCCAACTACTCGCGATGTGAACAAGCTTTTTTCTCACATCACCCTTGCTTCGTTTGCATATCACATTTAAGCCATGCCCTCTCATTCTTATTCTCTTTTGCAAACAGTTTTTCCTTATCTACTCTACCTGGGCCACTCCTGATTTTTAAAATCCTCAATCAAATTTCCTCTCAGCCTTTGACTCTCCAAGGAGAAGAGTCTCAACTTCTTCAATCTATCCTCACAATGCAACTTTCTCATTCCTGGAGCCACACATATGCAGCATTTCTTCACTCTCTCCAATGTATCCTTCCTGCAACGTGGTATCCACATTGTCAATAATACTCCAACTATTAACAAATCATGGAATCTCTACAGTGTGGAAGCAAGCCATTCGTCCCATCAAGTCCACACTGACCCTCTGAAGAACAACCCACCCAGACCCACCCCATCCCTGAAATCCTGCATTTCCCACAGCTAATCCACACATCCCTGGACTCTATGGGTAACGGATCATGGCCAATCCACCTAACCTGAACATTTTTGGACTGCGGGAGGAAACCAGAGCACCAGAGAAAACGTATAAACTCCACACAGACAGTCTCCTGAGAGTGAAATCAAACCCGGGTCCCTGGTGCTATGAAACTACAGTGCTAACCACTGAGCCATCCTGCCACCCAATTATCTTGTACAAGTTCAACATCAGCTCCCTGCTCTATCATGCTTGCAGGCAACTTTTGATGGTGGACTGGGAGCAACTGCATGGGCGTTCCATGTTGTTAACATTTAAAATGACCCACAGATATCTCGAGAGGCAAATACTTATGAAGTCTACACCTCAAGGGCAAAATAAAGGAAAGATTATGAAGTTCGGAGATAGATTATAATTGAGCTTATTTTTATAAACCATTTGCAAAGCAAACTGAAGATAGGCCAAGATCTGGGAAATGGAAACAGGTACTTACTGATGCAGGGAGAAGAGCAGGTAGTCACCAATCTTAGTAACAAAAAGAACAGTTTTTAAAACTTGGGCAAAAAATGCAATCTCTCAAGTGTCACAATGCTGTTACACAAATGGTAATAAAAACTAAAACCAACACACTCTGGATCTTTATGCAACACCCTATTCACTGATGTAGATTCACCTGCTTCCAGAGAAGGGCAATCTGTCTATTATCATGAACATCACATGTTCACCACAAGCAACACAGAAGTCTAGAGCTGAATCCATATTCATAAATGGCTGGCTACTGATTTTGAATCACTTCAACCCCTCCATTCGTGTCAAATTTTCAACTTAAATTCAAGTGTTGAGCAGTTTTCCTTAAAAACATTGACCTTCATAATCCACACTGACGAATATCACAAACTTCCATATAATTTTTTGTAGCAAATCAGACTAAATAAGGGTCTCAGTTATTGTTTTATTGATGTATATGAGAGACTCAGGTGATCAACTAGCAGACAATATATAAGCCATTAATATGATGATGCATGATACTGTTTTGGTTGGCTTGTTATGAATTGTGATCCAAGCATAGTTTCAATAGAATTTCATAATTTATGATTAACCATTTCCCAAGTTTGAGCTGTTATCTGTCAAAGTACTCATTGCCAAGAAGACTTTTTTTCAATATCTGATATTCTTTGCAAATGAGGAAACTATTTTCTAAATATTAGTAATGAGAAATCCATTATAATTTCTGAGTGGTCAAGGTCGAGAGCTGACATATCAATTTTTAATGAATCACACTTGGCTCCAATGCGGCAAGTTTTTGACTCCTGGTCTGGGTAGTACGTGGCAGAAAAGGGGAAGGGAACGTACCTGAAATCTGCACCTTGGGTGTGTTCACTAGCTGATGTGGTAGAAATGGAATCAGTTGATACAAGGTAAGCCTCTGGGACTTTGATGGCAAGATAAACATCCCTTTTTTTCCAATCATTCTCGTTAAGCAAACAAAACAAGATCTACTGGGAATCAATCTATGCCTGAGCAAATTGTGTGTTCTAAAGCCAGCCTTCCTATTAACACAGTAACCATGAAGTGATGTACAATGAATGGTGTTTATGTAACACTGATAAAAATGAACTTGAGTTGTGTGCATGAGAACAATTTGTATTTTTATTTTATATTCTCTACAATTGAGCCCAGCTATTGAGAAATAAATGATGGGGAGAAAATAAATATATTTAAAAGACACAGTCTGAGCACAACAACACATTGAAAAAAAGAAGAAAATTAGGTTATTTTGATTTGTTGGACTTTTGTTGACTCATAAGAGGAGTAAAAGTCCATTCTTGTTCATATTGCATAAAGTTCTCCAATTTAAACATCTTATTGTAGATGTTGAAAAAGCAGTATGTAAAATCTTGTTCTGAAAACATCAAAGCTGCATAATTTATTCCATGAATGTTCTTCCTCTCAGAATTTATCAGAATTATTGATACATTTTGATTTAGACATTACTGCCATTATTCATAATCTCTATCATTGTTGGTATTTTGAAGATTATGTCTTTACCATGGGATTTACTGAATTGTCTTTGATCCTTATTGTGACATTTATACATTACCTCAGTTTAACAGAAGTGTACTTTTGAAAAACATGAAAAAGACGTTTGAAAGAAAACACAGAGATTTTTATTTATTTGTCACTGGCCAGACCAGAACTCATTGCTCATGCCTACCTGATCTTGAGAAAGTGGTAGAGTCGGTCTACAGCATGGAGCTGTAGAAGGGCTCATGCCCGAAACGTCGATTCTCCTGCTCCTTGGATGCTGCCTGACCTGCTGTGCTTTTCCAGCAACACATTTTCAGCTCTGATCTCCAGCATCTGCAGCCCTCACTTTCTCATACAGCATGGAAACAAACCCTTCAGTCTAACACATCCATGCTGACCATGTAGCCCCATTTGCCTATGTTCAGCCCATATCCCTCTAAACCTTTCCTATTCATGTACCTGTTCAAATGTCTTTCAAATGTTGGAACTGAATCTGCATCTACAACTTCCTCTGGCACCTCATTCTATATATGAATCACCCTCTGCATGAAAAAGTTGCCACTCAGGTCCCTTTTAAATCTTTCTCTTCTCACCTTAAAATTATGCCCTTTAGTTTTGAACTCCCCAACCCGAGGGAAAAGACCTTTGCTATTCACCTTATCTGACAGCGCAGGTCTTGTTGAAGATGAGCTGGCTCAGGATTGATGCTACTTTTTAAGTAGCATATCTTTCTATTTGCTTTCTTACTCTGAAACTATTCAAAATGGTGCCAGATCGTGACGACAGCAGAAGAGCTTTTCATTGAATTATACTGTTTTTCTCACAGTAAAATGCACATGATAATAAAAATCATTGACTCATTCATTCATTATCTGTGCCTCTCATGATTTTATAAACCTCTATAAGGTCACCCTCTCAAGCTGCTACGCTCCATTGAAAAAGGATCCAGCCTCTCCACAAAACTCAAACCTTCCAGACCCAGTAACATCCTGGCAAATATTTTCCGCACCCTTTCCTATTGAGAACATAGAACATTACCGTGCAGTACAGACCCTTCGGCCCTCAATGTTATGCTAACCTGTGGAACCAATCTGAAGCCCATCTAACTTACACTATTTCATTTTCATCCGTATGTTTATCCAATGACCATTTCAATGCCATTAATGTTGGCTATTCTACTACTGTTGCAAGCAGTGCGTTCCATACCCCTACTACTCTCTGAATAAAGAAACTACCTCTGCCATCTGACCTATATCTATCTCTATCACCCCTCAATCTAAGTCCCCTCATGTTAACCATCACTCTCCAAGGAAACAGTCTCTCCACCATATCTAACCCTCTGATTATCTTATATGTCTCAATTAAGTCACCTCTCAATCTTCTTCTCTCTAACGAAAACAATCTCAAGTCCCTCAGCCTTTCCTCATAAGTCCTTCCCTCATACCAGGCAACATCCTAGTAAATCTCCTCTGCTTTCTTTCTTCCTATAATGTGGTGACCAAAACTGTACGCAATTCTCCAAGTGCGGCCACACCAGAGTTTTGCACAGCTGCAACTTGACTTCATGGCTCCGAAATTCAATCTCTCTACTAAGAAAGGCTAACACACCGTAAGCCTTCTTAACAACCCTATCAATCTGGGTGGCAACTTTCAAGGATCTATATACATGACACTGAGATCTCGCTGCTCAGCTACACTACCAAGAATCTGACCATTAGCCCAGTACTCAGTGTATTCCTGTTGCTCCTTTCAAAGTGAATTACCTCACACCTTTCTGCATTAAACTCTATTTTCCACCTCTCAGCTGAGCTCTGCAGCTTATCCATGTCCCTCTGTCACCTACAACATCCTTCGGCATTATCCACAACTCCACTGACCTATGTGTCATCTGCAAATTTTACTAACCCATCCTTCTACGCCCTCATCCAGCTGATTTATAAAAATGACAAACAGCAGTGGCCCTAAAACAGATCCTTGCAGTGTACCACTAGTAACTGAATTCCAGGATGAACATTTCCCATCCACCACCACCCTCTATCTTATTTCAGCTAGCCAATTTCTGATCCAAATTGCTAAGTTCCCCCTCAATCCCATGCTTCCTTACTTTCAGCAATAGCTTACCATGGGGAACCTTATCAAACACCCTACTGAAATCCATATACACCACATCAACTTCTTTATCCTCATCCACCTGTTTGGTCACCATCTCAAACAACTCAATAAGTATTGTGAGGCAAGACCTACCCTTCACAAAACCGTGTTGACTATCCCTCATGAACTTACTCCTTTCTAGATGATTATAAATCCTGTCTCTTATAGCCCGTTCCAACACTTTACCCACAACAGAAGTAAGACTCACTGGTCTATAATTACCATAGCTGTCTCTACTCCCCTTTTTGAACAAGGGAACAACATTTGCTATCCTCCAGTCTTCTGGCACTATTCCTGTAGACAATGATGCCATAAAGATCAAAACCAAAGGCTCTGCAATCTCCTCCCTGGCTTTCCAAAGAATCCTAGGATAAATCCCATCCAGCCCAAGGGACGTATCTATTTTCACACTTTCCATAATTGCTAGCACCTCCTCCTTGAAAACTTCAATCCCGTCTCATGTAATACCCTGTAGTTCAGTGTTTCCTCATCAACATTGTCTTTTTTTCAGTGTGAATGCCAGTGAAAAATATTCATTCAGCGCTTCCCCTATCTTCTCATACTCCATGCACAATGTCCCACTACTGTCCTTGATTGGCCCTAATCTTACTCTAGTCATTCTTTTATTCCTGACATACCTATAGAATCATATCCTTCCTACAGCAGGTTGACCAGAACTGCACAGTAATCCAAACGTGAGCTCAACAACACCTAGTAGCTGTTATGAAACAATTCAGTCCACGTGCTGTAGAAATACCCATAGTGAGGTTAGGTTGAGATGTGAACCTAGCACAGGTGAAAGGTTGGCAATATGCTTCCAAGTCAGAAGACTGTATGTCTTGGAGGGGAGCTGGAGGTTTGGAGCTCTCATGCATCTTCTGAATTTGTTATTCACCGTGTTGTAGTTTTGGAAGGCATTATCCAAGGAGACTTGATGGAGCTTCCGGAGTCACCGATTGTAGTAGTGGAAGGAGTGAATGTTTCAGAATGACATTTACTCTCCCACCAACTGGGTGGTATGGTGGCTCAGTGGTTAGTACTGCTGCCCTACAGTGCCAAGGACCTGGGTTCAATTCCACCTTCACGTGACTGTCTGTGTGGAGTTTTCACATTCTTCGCGTGTCTGTGTGAATTTCCTTCGAGTGCTCTGGTTTCCTCCCACAGTCCAAAGGTTAAGTGAATTAGTCATGGGAGATGCAGCATGGGAGGTAGGTCTGATGGACCTGATGGGCTGAATGGCCTGCTTCCACACTGCAGGAATTCTATGGTTATAAGAGTGATGCATTGCAATGGAACTACCCAGTAAGGAGGCAGCACCAACAGACCACCATACATGTAGTGCTGTTGATATAATCACTTAGAGGTTGTCCGCACTGCTGAGGGGTTATGGATAATGAAGGCTTCCCTTTCTTCCTCAAACCCCAATCCCACCCCCACCCTTCCCCCAGCCCCGTCTGATCTCGGACTGAATCAGTGTGGAAGCCGGGTGGAAGTGCCTGAAACGCCTCTGGCTCAGGGGTAGGGCATCTCTGATCTATTTTTGAAACTAATTGCAATGAAATAAGGATAGCTCAGTCTGCCTATGCACTGGCAGCCATTCTGGTGTTTTTTAGGAATTACTCCAAGGATTAAGTTCATAGATAGAATACCAACCAAACATCACAATGAGATGGGTGGGCAACTTCCTCAATATACAGTGCAGTACATTCTATGAATTTTAATAAAAGGTTCACTCGAAGAAGACTGAACTCACGTGGCAAATCCCAGTCTTGGTAAAGCCTGCTCCCAAATACCAGCCCAGAGTTCACAAGCACCAGTCTGAGGACCGCTATTGAGCTAAGCTTGCCCACTGCTAAACTGCTGGGATTAGGTGCAATGCCAGTCTTCTGCCCCACTAAATGTGATTCTCCAATGACAAGGTGTAAAAGCAGAGTTGTAATTAATTTCTCTCAGTCCCAATATGAGCACATGAGGTTAAAACTGCTCCCCTGAGACTTTGCATCTTGGCCTGAATTATAAGTTTAATTGAAACCTTCAATTGTGGTCAAAGCCTCATGGTATACATCAACTCACAACTTGTATTCTGATGATTGTCCAGGACCCCACACTCAAAGGGATTTGTCCTTGGTCCCATCTTCACATCATGAGCCCCTCACCTATTATTAGTTGTGACAATTTGGCTTGTGCTGCTTATCTGACCTGACAATCGTCACGGTGGCTTTAAATGGCTTCTGGGGGTCATATTGAACTCTCCTTTCTCATCTGTCCTGCGTGTTTCAATGCTACAAGAGATGCCGGCGCTGTGACAGGAGTTCATCACACTGCAGGTGTTGGCACCATCTGCCTTTGTGACACGTCCATGAAAAGAGTCCCTGAAGACAATGGGGGCAGGAAAGGGCAGGAAAATGACATCTCGTGCTCAGCAGAATGAGTTGCACATGTCATCCGATGCTCTCATTGTTTTCAGTGGAAGCACAGTATACAGATGCAAGCCTCCTTTGTGACCCATTCAACGTGTCGGAAAAACCAAATTGATTATTTTAATAACACATCACTTTTTCATAGGTCTTTGCTTCACAGGGAGTGGAGCTTTAGCTATTTGCTCTCAATTCAATCGTATGCTCTTACAGAATAATTGGAAAATAACATTGTTGAAGATTCTAGGTGGCCACAATGTTTATCGAGAGTAAAATAGAGTCTTACTGAGTTATTGGCAAGGTCCAAGACCAGTGGTGGGCAATATTCACCATCATGGTCTGACACAGTGTCATAGAGTCATACAGCACAGAAACAGATCCTTCAGCCCAACCTCTCCATGCTGACCAGGTTTCCTGTACTAAAGTAGTCCCATTTGCCTGTGTTTGCCCCGTTATCTCTCTCAACCTTCCCTAGACATGTGCCTGTCCAAATATCTTTTAAATGTTTATTTGTACTTGTCCCTATCACTCCCTCTGGCAGCTTGTTTCACACATGGGCCATCCTCTGTGTGAAAAAGTTGCCCCTTTTAAATCTTACCCCTCTCGCCTTAAACCTAAGCCCTCTAGTTTGGGACTCCCCTACCTTGGGGAAAAAGGCCTCTGCTATTCACCTTATCGATACCCCTCACAGTTTTATAAACCTCTATAAGGTCACCCCTCAGCCTCCGATGCTGGAGGGGAAAGGTCCCAGACTATCCAGCCTCTCCTTATAACTCAAACTTTCCGGTCTTGGTAACATCCTTGTAAATCATTTTTTGTGTCCTTTCCAGTTTAATAACATCCTTGCTATTGCAGGTAGGCCAGAATTGTTTGCAGTATTCCAATGTTTTTTGGGTGGCCCAGCTATTAAAGAACTCCCTTACTTTTCATTCCCACTGAAATCAGAATCCTACTGGATTAGCTATGACAAGCTCCACTTCTTGGGTAGTGTAATTAACACTTTTTACCAATCCCTTCCTGCTACAGCAACAAATACACCAGCAGCAAATTTAGTTAGTGAATAGATTGCAAATTTGCAGCTATGTCATAATGAGCCATTTGTTTCCACCCAAGCATTAAGAACCATGAAGCAGCAGGTTAAAAAAAATCTGTCTGAGTATACCTCAAGCTGGGTGGTAATGGGGCTAAATCCATTGACATACCACTAGGTCCTATCTTTGTAACTGCTGCCAGTTATTAGATTACAATATCTGTGGGACTATCTGATGATCTGCTGACAGTTTTCTTTATAGCCTAGACACTGCAACCACTATTCATAAAATCATAGAATCCCTACAGTGTAGAAACAGGCCATTTGGCCCAACAGGTCTACACTAACCCTCAGAGTATCCCACCTAGACCCAATCCCCTACCCTGTTACTCTACATTTCCCATGACTAATGCACTAAACCTACACATCTCTGACCACTACGGGCAATTTAGCATGGCCAATTCACCTAACCTGCATATCTTTAGACTGTGGGAGGAAACAGGAGCACCTGGAGGGAACCCACACAGACACAGGGAGAATGCTCAAATTCCACACAGACAGTCCCCTGAGACTGGAATCGAACCCGGGCCCTTGACGCTGCGAGGCAGCAATGTTAACCACTGAGCCACCACAACAGCCCTATGGGGGAGGGAGAAAATTCTATTGAACAGCCTGAATTAGAATCCGAAAAGTATCAGGGATGGAATTCAGTCATTGCCATTTCCAAGCTCCATCCAGCTCACACACTATCCAGATTTGCATGTATACTACTCATTCACCATTGTCGAGTAAACTCCCTCCCTAACCTCACTGTGGGAGTAACGTCACTACACTGGCGTAAGGAGCCAGCTCTACACCACTACCAACCACATACGGTTAGGGATGGACAATACATGTTGGTCTTGCCAGCAAGGTGCACATCCACAGAATGGATTTTTATTTTTAAATGTTGCAACACCCTCTGAATACTACGTGAGCTCAAAGTTAGAGTCGTATTCGATCAGGTGTATTCAATGATAGAATGTTATTTCTTTGTCCAACACCGTGGCACAATAAAAATGGAACAGTGATTGAGTTGCGAGTTCTTTAGTCTGACTCAGAATGAGTCTACTTTCTGTCTGCAGCATTGAGAGCTGCCCTTGTGGAAATCTGACTGAGGTAATTATCCACCCTGAACGTATCCCATCGGAATTTGCAATCCACTGATTTTAATGGATTGGGAATGGGAGAAGATCCAAAAAAATGTGTCCTCTTGTGGAGAATCAAGGATGGGGGAATCACTATTTAAACATAATGAGTTGCCATTTTAGACAGAGAGGGAGGACAAGATTTTCTTTCTCTCACAGAGAGTTGTGAGTCTTTGTATGTCTTCCCTTCAAAACCTTGTGGAAGCAGAGACTTTGGATATTTTTAAGTCAGAAGTAGGTAAGCAAAGGGGGTCGAAGGTTATTGAGGGTAGGCATCAATGCGGAGTTGAGTTTGCAATCAGATCAACCATGATCTTATTAAATGGTGGAACAGGCTCGAGGGACTGAATTGCTTACTTCTGTGCCTAGCTCACATGCCCATGGGAGATGGGTTCAGTGAATCGGTCTTCATGATGAGTAAACACTGAGAAACACTGAGCAGAAATTTCTCATATATATTGACTGCAGATCCAAGGGCAAAATGTAAAATGTAAAAAATAGTTTCAGCTTCAAGAGTTGAGATCAATATTAAAATGATGCAAAGTGAAGGAAATCATCATCTTGAAAATCTTTCAATTATGAAGAAAATGAGCTAATGCTTCTGATTTTCTTCTAAAGGTTGAAGAGACATTGATTGAAATATAAAGGAAGAATAGACCTGTCCAATGTGCTATCTGCCTGTACCCTGCTGTATAACTCATTTGTATTTGGTTTTGTTGGACCAGGCTATTAATACGCTACAGTTACATCCCTGGTATAGATTCATTCTGTAGCAATGTCTTGCATCAGGACCTGCAACTAAACTAAGCTCAGAATCATGGAGGAGTTCAACAGGAAATCCTCTGGCTCCCAAAAAACCAAAGACCAAATATTATTGTAACGTATTTCAACATATTGAGGAGAGTCCTGTCACAAATGGCATTGTCAGCTTTGGCGTGACCATTGAACAGAAGCCCAACATGACGAGTCAGGTCAGGAACATGACTTTGAAGACTGGCTGTTCTACAATCTGAATCATCATAGTCTTGTCACCACCACCACCTTGTCACCTTTGAAAAGTTCGAGTCAGGACTCTGATAGGATACTCGACAATTTACCTGGATCACAATAGGTTTAACACTAACCAGAATAAGAAACTTGATCGTAATCCTTGCCACTGAACTCAATGGCCTTGAATTTCCATAGGGTGCCTTGTGCCATAGTTTATTTTGATGCAAAAACATCATTCCAGGCTAGAAAGTGGGACTAGTGTAGATTTAGAGTAATTTATTTTGTAGATCCAGACCCAATGGGCCAAAGAACCACTTCTGTAGTCTTCTGCAATTCTAACCTTTAACAGCACAGTTCACACCTCAGCAACTGAATGGGGGTTGAAAGGGGTGGAAGCAGCAAAGTAAGGGACAGTGCTTGTGTAACTTCCTCGAGTCTTGCATGTAAATCTCATCAGCTCCATGGAATTGACAGTGCGGGAACAGACCATTCAGCTCAACAAATCTATGCTGGGACTTGTGCTTCACATGAACCTTCTCATCCCTCTTTCCATCAGCTCCTATCAGGATGTCCTTCTATTTCTTCTTCCCTCAAATACTTTGCACAATCTTTTTATTATATTACTCTGCAGTACGGCCAAATGGGCAGAGAATACAGCAGGGGATAGGAAAGGAAAGCCCCAACGCATGTCTGACAATGGCCTCTGTACCCTTCTCGAGAGCACAGAAAGTTAAAGTATGGAACCCCTGTGAAATTGTAACATCAAACTATGGAACTTCACTCAGGCCATCAGGGGCTGAGGGTCACTGTGGATGGCACTAGCATTGAGCACCTTACCCTTGAATTCTAAACCAGCAATGGATTCAATTCAATTACCTTTACCCAAGCAAGCCACTCTCTTTTTCTCCCTGGCAGCCTCCTCCGACTTTTGTAGCAACATTTGCGGTTCTAACCCTTCATGATGCACTTCCGTTAAAGATGCCACACGTTGTCCGTTGGGGTATTGAGAGTGAATGTCCCTCTCTGCTTCAAAAACACAGAATTCTGGAGAAACTCAGCAGGTCTGGCAGCAGCTGTGGAGAGCCAAACAGAGCTAATGTTTTTCTCTCTCCACACATGCTGAGATTCTCCAGCACTCCATCAGATTTCCCGTATTTTGCTTCTACTCCAGTGCCCCTTTCCTGCTGTCTTGCTGTAAGGCTATCAGAGATTAATTCACCAGCTCTATAGTAAATGGCATTGGTTATCTGATCAATACACCACACGGAAGACTGCATGATACTGCAGATGTTCCTTAGTGGCAACCAGAATCAATCGTGTACTGTATAACGGGAAAGCAGCGAACATAGTAGCTACCAAAAGAGCAAACCAGGCAAGTTAGTATCTTGCAGGTCTGGCAGCATCTGTAAGGAGAGAAAAGAGCTGACATTTCAAGTCTAACTGACCCTTTGTCAAAGCTCGAAATGTCAGCTCTTTTCTCTCCTTACAGATGCTGCCAGACCTGCTGAGATTTTCCAACATTTTCTCTTTTGGTTTCATATTCCAGCATCCGCAATAATTTGCTCTTATCCAAGTTAGTATCTATTAGAGTTCATCGTTCAGTAGCTGTCCTATAACCTCTTTGATGAAGTATATTCTTATTCTATTTAACCTCACAATAAAACCCGAATGTGACCAGTGCTCTCTGCACGTTTTGAGGATGTTTGGAATTTAACTCTTGGTGGCTGATTTCCTCCTCAAACGCTTTCTTCTTTTTCAGCACATTTGTGCTGGTCTCCTGTCCCAAGATGCATATGCCCCTCACCGACTATCGAACCTTTTCATTATGAGGGGTCCTCGGGGAGGTCAAAGGGTTCGAAGAAAACCTGCCAGCAGGATGAAGTTTTGAGAAGCAACAAGGTCAACTCAGAGTTTCCTCAAAGGTGCTCCTCCAGTTCAAACTTGGTGCCAACGCTATGGAAATTGGAATTGCAAACCAGTAAGGGGTTTCCACTGCTGTTGGGTATGAAATTGATCAGCTTCCCAGTCATTCTAAGTCTAGCTGTCTCTAAACAAGAAGAACCAAATGTGATTGTCTCAAAAGACATTGCCTAACCATAACAATAAATGGTGCTCCAGACTTTGGGTTGTACCAGGTGATTGTCATATTTTCTAAGCTTGGTAAACCTCAGTCCATGTTACCCTATTCAAAAGCAGGGAATTTGGATCTGTATCTTCAGTGATGCTCATCATGCCTTAAAGATATCAATCAGGGGCCAGATCAAAAGAATGGCAAAATACCACAAGGCAGCTGGTGGGAAGTCTTTTAATGTTTTTTTTTCCCTAACCTTGTAGCAGAATGTTGCTGTGTTGCTTGCATACTGCTATTAGACATAAAGCAACAGGATTCATTCTTAGTATCCACCCGTTGGATGTTTGTCATTGGGTTGCCCACAAGGCATACTTTAGCAAGACCTCAATGACAACAATTTATATTTGCATCCAATAATTTTGTCTCCCACTTTTCTATTGGAGGGAGATGGCATTCTAACCAGAACTCTATCAACAAACACATTGACTTGGACCCGATTTACCACCCCACAGAGAAAAAGAACGGGAAATGACATTACCATAGGAAATGACATCAACCTAAAGAAACCCAAACATACAAATAGAAAGCAAGAATCATCAGGAATGCTTTGTCCGGAGGCTCACTGAAGATGTTACCTAGTAGGGTGACAAAACGTCTGAAAATGAACCTTCCAGCTCAGCGAGCAAACCTATATTCAGAACCTCAATCTGAGCTACAAATCTTCTCAAAGATAGCTGGTGGTGAGTTTAATCTGAGGGCCAGCACACCTAAAACAAAAGGTAAAGTCAAGAAGGTAAG
The DNA here is from genome assembly GCF_004010195.1 of Chiloscyllium plagiosum. Classification (NCBI taxonomy): domain Eukaryota; kingdom Metazoa; phylum Chordata; class Chondrichthyes; order Orectolobiformes; family Hemiscylliidae; genus Chiloscyllium; species Chiloscyllium plagiosum. The sequence continues at coordinate 58,090,747 of NC_057728.1, read as the reverse complement.
ACCTTCATTGTAACCTCACCTCGACTGGGAATTGAACCCACACTGTTAGCATCAGAAACCAGCTTGGGTCTGCTACTACCAAGGTTCAGTGGGGAGAGACCACTGACTGAGATCTTCCTGTTGAAGTTAAATGGGGGTCTGTTCAGTTATTGGTGCCTCAAATGCATGTTAATATAGTCTTGTTTGTTGGGGATAGAGTCAAACTCCAAAGTTTGTTTGTTTCCTTTGTACGCTACTCTGCAGAACCGAGCTGCATTTGTGACTATGTATATACATATATATAAATATATATATATTTGTTCTGAATAAAGCATAGTTTTGAAATTAAAAAAATCTCAGCTAACCAACCCCCTTCCATTTAACATTGTACCTTTAACATAATGAAAGATCCCAAGGCACTTCACAGGAACATTATCAAATAAAATATGGCATTGAGCCACATAACAAGATATTAACTGGCATGACCAAAAGCTTGGTCAAAGAGGTAGGTTTTAAGAAGTGTCATAAAGGAGGAAAATGATGTAGTGGAGCAAAGTTGTAGGAAGGGAATCCAGAAACTTGGATCATCGGCAATTGAAGCAGCGACCTCCTCCCAGACTCATGACCTGTGCCACCAACAGTGACATGGCCAGTAACATCTCAGCTGAAAATGTGTTGCTGGAAAAGCGCAGCAGGTCAGGCAGCATTCAAGGAACAGGAGAATCGACGTTTCGGGCATAAGCCCTTCTTCAGGAATGAGGAAAGTGTGTCCAGCAGGCTACACTTTCCTCATTCCTGAAGAAGGGCTTATGCCCAAAACGTCGATTCTCCTGTTCCTTGGATGCTGCCTGACTTGCTGCGCTTTTCCAGCAACACATTTTCAGCTCTGATCTCCAGCATCTGCAGACCTCACTTTCTCCAGTAACAGCTCAGGCAGATGAGTCACCTCAGAGTTCCCCTTTCAAGGCTTACTGCATCCAGATTTAGGAAAGTACTAAAACTGCTTCATCAACTTGGGTGGCACAGTGGCTCAGTGGTTAGCACTGCTGCCTCACAGCGCCAAGGACCCGGGTTCAATTGGGCAACTGTCTGTGTGGAGTTTGCACATTCTCCCCGTTTCTGTATAGGTTTCCTCCGGATGCTCCGGTTTCCTCCCACAATCCAAAGATGTGCAGGTTAGGTGAGTTGGCCACACGGAATTGCCCATGGTGTGGGGTGCATTAGTCAGGGATGAATGTAGGGTCGGGAAGTGGGTCTGAGTGGGTTGCTCTTCAGAGGGTTGGTGTGGACTTGTTGGGCCGAAGGGCCTGTTTCCATACTGTAGCTAATCTAATCTAATCTAACATGTCTGAACTCTCGCTCCATTACATCACTACTCCATGGACAGGAGAGTTTCAAGGACAATACAGAATCCCACCTTCTCAGAGCATCTATTGATGGGCACTAAATCATCTTTGTGAATGGATGGTTCAATTGTGGCTCTTTAAAGATAAAAATTGAAAATCCAAAATGGAACAATGAAGTTAAATGCATCACACATTTATTATCAAACAATGTTTGGCACTGAGCCCTGGAGGGAGATATTAGACCCGGTGATGAAAAGCTTAATCAAAGCTTTGGCTTTTAATTAGCAGCTTCAAGAAAGAAAGAGACATAATGCAAGTGACTATATTATTATGATCTTCTTAATCGTACTTGTAATCAAAATCTGTTGTGGAGATTGCAGAAACTGAGCGAAAGCATCAGCAGACAAATAGAATCTTGCAGAATGTTTAATACAATTCGTTAAAATGGTTCGTAATCAATAAACAACGATATTTTGCTTTCATGTTGACTGAGAACTTCAGTTAAGCTTTACATGGATGAATGACAGGTAGTTAAACATGTCCTTGGCTAATTCAATTGCTTTTAAAATTGCAAAAGAGTGGCACCCACTGTCTTTGACGGATGATACCAATCAAAGTTTGGGAGAAGATTTGTAGCTCGGGTGCTCGTTGTTGTGGTTCTGTTCACCGAGCTGGGAATTTGTGTTGCAGACATTTCGTCCCCTGTCTAGGTGACATCCTCCGTGCTTGGGAGCCTCCTGTGAAGCGCTTCTGTGATGTTTCCTACGGCATTCATAGTGATTTGTACCTGCCGCTTCCGGTTGTCAGTTCCAGCTGTCCGTTGCAGTGGCCGGTATATTGGGTCCAGGTCGATGTGCTTATTGATTGAATCTGTGGATGAGTGCCATGCCTCTAGGAATTCCTTGGCTGTTCTCTGTTTGGCTTGTCCTATAATAGTAGTAATGGATGATACCAATGCTTGCATCTGAGGACATGCAGAGAGACCATTATTTTCAGAATATAGTTTTATCAAGGAAACTCTGTCTTTAATTCTCCAAGCAAAAGTTTGTACAAAATCAGTTAATTAGTTTGTGACAGTAAGATGTGTCAAGGGTAAAGTCACAATAGCCTAACCAGACCATAATGTTGCTCTTTCATAAGGGAGAGACAAGTGTTGGTGACTTAACCTGAGGGTCACCAGAATGCTTCCTCATATCCACAGCCACTGCAGGAATTGAACCCATGTTGCTGGCATTACAAAACGCCAGGTCAATCAACTCAGCAAAAAGCACTGCTGCATTTGTGTAAGGCAAAGAAAAGGAAGCTGTTATACCTGTTGAGGATTTAGAAACTAGATACAACATCCAGGAGGAATAAAAAACTGCTGACGTGGGGGTGGTTAAAAACATGTGGACATTATCAAGGAGTTTTTGATATCATAGTTTGAAGAAAGGATGGAATGGTGGGTTGATAAAGTGCAGAAGCAAGCCATTCAGCCCATCATGGAGCAAGAGAGGACTGCAGAAGCTGCAGATCAGAGTTGAAAAGTGTGGCGCTGGAAAAGTACAGCAGGTCAGGCAGCATCCGAGAAGCAGGAGAGTCGACATTTCAGGCATAAGCCCTTCATCAGGAATATGGTGGTGGTGGAAGCGAGGCTGAGAGATATATCGGAGGGTGGGGGGGGATACTTCCAGCTGGGAAGGTGATAGGTAGATGCAGGTGGGAGTGTGATGGCGATGGTGATAGGTCAGAGCAGAGGGTGGAGCAGATAGGTGGGAAGGAAGATGGATAGGTCGGACAGTTCAAGAGGGCGGTGCCAAGTTGGAAGGTTTGGATCCAGAATAAGATGGGGCGAGGGGAAATGAGGAAATTGGTGAAATTGACAATGATCCTGTGTAGTTGAAGAGTCCCAAGGCGGAAGATGAGGCGTTCTTCTTCCAGGCGTCAGGTGGCTAGAGTTTGGTGCTGGAGGAGGCCCGCTTGCATGTCCTTGGCAGAGTGGGAGGGGGAGGTAAAGTGTTCAGACATGGAGCAGTGGGGTTGCTTAGTGCATGTGTCCCAGAGATGTTCTCTGAAACGTCCAGAAGTTGGCATCCTGTCTCTCCAATGGAGAGGAGACCACATCAACAGCAACGGACACAGAGAACGAAGGTGTTTGGATGTACAGGGAAATCTCTGCCGGATGTGGAAAGATCCTTTGGGGCGGGATGGAGGTGGAGGGTGGGCAGTGTGAGCACAGGTTGTACACCTCTTGCAGTGGCAAGGTAAGGTGCTGGAAGTGGAGGGTGGGGGGTGTGAACCTAATGAGGGATTCACAGAGGAAATGGTCTCACCGGAATGCTGATAAGGGTGAGGAGGGAAATATGTCTCTGGTGATGGGGTCTGACTGTAGGTGGTGGAAATGGTGGAAAATGATATGTTGCATTCAGCCCATCAGGTCCACACCAACCCACCCCATCTAATCCCTGTAACCCTGCATTTCCCAGGGAAAATCCACCTAGCGCATATTATGAGCAATTTACCATGTCCAATCCACACATCCCTGGATTGCAGGAGGGAAACCGTGCATCCAGAGGAAACCCACGCAGACAAATGGAGAATGTGCAAACACTACACAGACAGTTGCTCGAGGGTGGAATCAAACCTGAGTCCCTGGTGCTGTGAGGCAGCAGTGCTAACCACTGAGCCACTGTAAATGGCTCATTGGTAATTCAAAGTAGATTTGGATAGGATGGTACAATCTTCTCAAAGTTACATCCTGCCTGTTTTAGAACATAGAACATAGAATAGTAGAGGACAGGAAGAGGCCCTTCGGCCCACCATGTCTGTGCTGATCATACAACACCTGCCTGTACATGGGCCATATCCCTCTATTCCCTGTCTGTTCATGTGTCTGTCTAAATGCCTCTTAAACATTGTTGTCTTGAAAATGAAAATATTAAAACTCATTATAAAATGTGATTTAATCTTTTAATCAGTGCTGCTCAGTCAGCTGATAGAGCTGCCAGTATAGTTACCATTCACCAGGTGAATGGTAACTATACATGATTTCTTGTAACATATTTGATATCGATAGGTGTATTATTAACAGTTATATTGGAATGTCAGCTCTAGTCAGGAAAGCTATGATTTATTGGGAGTGGATTTGAGTGCAAGAGTTGGGAGGTTAGGCTTTAGATATCCATGACTAGGTGAGATCTGGTAAACTATGTGCAGTACTGGTTACCGTAGTGATGGAAGGAGTTAATGCATTGAAAGCAGTTCAGAGAAGGTTTATTAAATGAATACCTAGAATAAGCAGATTGAAGAAAGGCTAGGCTTTGTATACTTTAGATGAGTCAGAGGTGACATAATGTAAGATCCTGAGGGAGCTTGACCAGGTGGATGTAGAAATGATGTTTCCTCTTGTGGGAGAATTTGGAACTCTGGGGTCATGGTTTAAAAATAAGAGGGCTCTCATTTAAAACAGAGATGAGGAAACATTTTATCTCTCGAAGGATTGTGAATCTTTAGAATTCCCTTACTCAAAAGGCAATGGATGCAGAATGTTTAAATATTTTCAAATATGCAGAAGATGTTAACTAGGATGCTGCCTGGATTAGAGGGCATGAGCTACAAGGAGAGGCTAGAAAAACTCAGGTTGTTTTCTCTGGAAAAAGGAGACCGAGGGGAGACTTGATAGAAGTCTATAAAATTATGAGATACACAGATAGGGCTGACAATCAGAATCTTTTTCCCAGAGTTGGACTGTCTAAAACTAGGGGGCATGCATTTAAGGTGATAGGGGAAAGTTCAAAGGAGACATGAGGGCCAAGTTTTTACACAGAGTGGTAGGAGTCTGGAATGTGCTGCCAGGGGTAATGGTGGAGGCAGACACAACAAGGGCAATTAAGGGACTTTTAGATAAGCACATGAATGTGCAAGGAATGGAGGGATATGGACCAAGGGCAGGCAGAAGGGATTAGTTTAATTTGGCCTCATGTTCGGCACAACATCGTGGGCTGAGGGGCCCATTCCTGTGCTGTACTGCTCTATGAATTTCTATAAACTTCATTTCATTTCATTTTTAATGCAGAAGTAGATAGATTCCTGATGACCAAGGGATGAAGGATCATTGTGAATATGTAGGAATGTTGGCTTGAAGTTAAAATCCGATCAGCCATGATCTTATCGATTGGCAGTGCAGTTCAAATGTTTGTATGTTTGTCATGTATGTATTGTAAAAGTTAAATTATTACTGTGTGCATAAAACCCAGTGACAACAGCACAGTGGGTGGCACAGTGGCTAGCACCAGGGATCTGGATTCCATCCTCATCCTTGGGTGCCTATCCGTCCACATTCTCCCTGTGGCTGCATGGTACTCTGGCCCATAATCCAAAGCTTACAGACTATGGAGGCTCACCATGCTAAATGCAGGTTTGTGGGAGGCTGGATGTTGTTATGAAAATGTGGGTGTACTGTACCTTTAAGAGAGTTAACGGCTTGCAGAACTACCTGACAGCACCAAGTGTTCTGAATAAGATATAATGTAACATGTGGTACAGCAGCTAGGGTAGCTAGATACCTGGAGACACAAACAAAAACAAGTTTGAATTAGGCCAATCAGTTTAAATTACACCCCCAAAAAAACCAAACTCCAATCAAGTTTGAATTGAGTATATTGACAATATTAAAAGCCAATAACACAATCTGATGCTTTGGGGGTATAAGACCGGGGAAAATTGAACTGTTGAGGGAGAACTGCCAAAAGCCTAACAGATGTAGGCTTCTAGTCAAAGAGGTACTTGCCTAGAGAAGGAATTTGCTCAGTCCAAATATCAATACTGACCTGGAGAGCAAATCTACAGAGGAAGATCTAAAAAGAAGATTCGACCGCTGGCTGGTTTTGAAATTTGAATTCTTGGCAAATCTTAATCGTGGGTTTTATCGGACTAGTATTATAGAAGGGATAGTAAAAGATAGATTAGAGGAAGGAGTTGTAAATAGTTGTTAGTTAATTATTCTCTGTTATACTTTAAGAAATAAAAGTTGTTAATTTTTACTTTAAATAGTTCTTGGCCTCTTGGATTTTCACAGATTATTGCACGGGATAAATAGTTTCTGTGTTGCTGGTTTAAATTACGCAGAAGGGTTTACCCTGTGTTGTAACAGTTTATGTGGGATACCCTTTAGAAGATCAGTGCAGACTCAATGGGCTCTTTCTGCAATGTAGGGATTCTATGACATTAAGTTGAGCTTTGAGTATCTTCATGTTCAAGTATTAGAATGAAGTCAGAGACAGAAGGTGACATCTTACGGTAGAGAGCCAGAGAGATTTTGGGAGGGAATCCCAGAGGATAGGAATGATGCTGCTGAGCATAATACTGCCAATGGTGAGTAGTGAAAATTGGAACTGATCGAGAGACTGGCTATGAAATTGTGTTTGGAAAACTTTCATGACACCATTCAGTAATGGTTCACAGACTCTAAATGTGAAACCAATTACCGCTCAGCTGATTGCACATTTAGGTCAGACAGCATCCGAGGAGCAGGAGAATTGACATTTCAGGCAAAAGTCTTTCATCAGGAATGGTCCTGATGATTCCTGATGAAGGGCTTTTGCCCAAAACGTCGATTCTCCTGCTCCTCAGATGCTGCCTGACCTCTGTGCTTTTCCAGCGCCACACTCTCAACTCTAATCTCCAGCATCTGATTTCACATTTAAGCAAACAGTGTAATGTTTATTGTGAAGATTTGATCTGCAATGTTGATATCAAGTGGACTGGATGACCATCTTTCCTTTTAGTTTGAAGGAAGTCCTAGAAGAACAAACAGAGCAAAAACACAGCAATAATATTGAGTTGTCTCTTACACTTTTATCTATAAATTAATGTTGCCTTGACATAAATTCTCATGAGTTTAACGGACTGCAGAAGGAAAACACAGATTTGATGTGAAACATCGATGGAAAACACACAAGCAGTGCAGATGGGGTTTGTACTTTCTGTCTGCTGCTACTGACTCGCTGACTGACTGACTGATTGATTGCCAACTGACTCTTGATTTTCCTACAATTCCCCGTGGAGTCTCTCCAGAGACTGCAGCAGGCTCGTTGCTATGTGAACCAAGAAGAAACACCATAATCAGCCCGTGGACTATTTTCTGTCCTAAGTCATATTGATTCTGTCAGATTTAGCAGTGATGGTTAAATGCAGGTATAGTAGTTGCTAAATCACCATTATCAACTCATCCTGAACTCATCATTAAGAGTCCTTCAGGGAGAGTGGAGATAAACCATCCCAGCTGTGCATTTTTAATAAAAAGTATCTCCATTTAAAAGAAAAACAGGGTTCAAAAGTAAAGCGTGGGATTGTAATGGAATTATCCACAAGATAATTAAATTGTTAAAACAAAGACAACAGTTTAACCTGAATTTCACAGTGTAGCAACCAACTGAATTTGACTGAAAAAGAAGCTCACTTTAGCTAGACTTACAGCTAGAAATTTGGATCCATCATCAAATGCGATGTTCTGTTTCTAATGCAAGGTGACACAATGGATACACAAAGGGATCTAACACCAATTCCTAAAGGTTAGAACACACAAATTACTTACAGCACATTGCATTGATGTTCCCTAGTGTTAATGATCTCCTTTTAACTTATTCCAAGAACTCATTTTGAAATTTTAATCTGTGTCAAATTCCTGTGATCATCTTTGATCAGCTATGTCAGTGGTGGGAGACAGCTGCAAAGTCTTCCTGCTGATTAATAATTCACCCAGGGCGTATATTATTAACCTGCCTTTTAAAGTAATACAGTGAGGGGGTGGGGGGGAAAAGTGCAGGGTGAAGAGGGAGGTGGTGTTGGAGAAGTGTAAATAGCTCACATAAAAGCATCTGTTAGATTCGAGTGGCATCACCAGTGAAACAGCGACACAAAAAAGAATGATTTAACCTCCAGTCAATTCACTCTAATTAAAACCATTTTGTCACCTTTAAATATTGCAGAAAAAAAATGCAGGCTGTAATATCTTCCAAGATTAAATATATTATGTAGGCATTTTTAATGATTCACTTCATATCATGGATGTGATTGGAAATATGATTATTTCTTTTCTCTTCGAAGTATATGTCCTTTCCCAGCAGGAAACGAACATTCTATAGCACTACAGTGCCTACAACCCTTTTGAAACCTTGATCATGGTCCACCCTCATTTATCTCAAGTAGCTCCTCGTTTCTTCCCGGAATGATTTTAATGCACCTCTTCAGTGAACTTGCTCTTCATCTTTTCAGGTCTTTTTTCTTTTATTAATGTTATTAATTCAGAGGATGGCAGTGTCACTGGTTAAGCCAACATTTATTGGCCATCCCTTATTGCCTTGCAGAAGGTGGGGTGGGCTGCTGCATTCTTGAACGATTATAATCCTTGAAGTAAAGGAGCTCCCAAAGCGCTATTCGAGAGTCGCTTCAAGAATATTGACCCATTGATATTAATGTCAGGGTGTTGTGTGGCTTAGAGGGGAATTTGCTGTTAGAGGGGGCAATCCTATTCATGTGCTAACATTGTCTTTCTAGATGCAGAGGTTGTGGGTTTGAAAAGTGCTGTCAGGGGAGCTTTGGTGAGTCATTGCAGTGCATCTCGTAGGTGGCAGACACTGCTGCCAGTATCCTTTGACAGTGAAAGGAGTGAGTCTTGAAGATGATGGATGAGAAGCTCAGCCAACCATCCTGAATGATGTCTAATTTCTTGAGTGTTGTTAGAGTCACATTCATATTGGCAGGTGGGGACATTCTTGACTTGTGCCTTGTAAATGATGAGAGTGTGGTGCTGGAAAAGCATAGCAGGTCAGACAGCATCTGAGGAGCAGGAGAATCCAGCACCACACTCTCGACATCAAATGCGGCCTGACCTGTTGTGCTTTGCCAACACCACACTCTCGACTCTGATCTCCAGCATCTGCAGTCCTTACTTTCGCTGTGTAAATGATGGTCAGACTTTGGGGAAACAGGAGGAGAATTACTTGATGCAGAATTCCTAGTCTCTGACCTGCTCTTGTAGCTACAATATTGATATGGTTTGCCTTGTTGAGTTTCTAGTCAATGATCACCCCCCCAGAATATTGATAGTGGGGGATTCAGGGGTGGTAATGACACTGAAGATAAAGAAATGATTATTCACTTCTATCTTGTTGGAAATGGTCATTTCCTGGCACTTTTGTGGGGTGAATGTAACTTGCCACTTGTTAGCCCAAGACTGAGTGTTGTACAGGTTTTGCACTGCACACCACATGGACATTGAATATATGAGGATCAATTTCCATACAACAAAGTCTCAATTGTGCAATCATTGACGAACATCCTCACTTCTGACCTTATCATGGAGGGAAGGTCATTGATGAAGGTCATTGCTGAAAATGGTTGCACCTGGGACACTATCCTGTGGATCTTCAGAAGCTGAGAAGATTGACCTCCAATAACCAAAACCATCTTCCTTGATGCTATTGGCTTGGCACTTCCTTAGGTATGAGTATAAGCAGCAGAGAGTATTCCCTGATTTTCATTGATTCTAGTTGCTGAGGCTGCACTTAATCATATTCGTTCAAATATGCCCAAAATGTTAAAGAAGCTATTCTCACTTCATCTCTGAAATTCACCTTTTTTTCATTCATTTTTGCAGTACATTTACATGATTCTAAGGTAGATCATTTCATCGATGTTCATGAGACTTTGCTGTGTGAAAATTGGCATTCATGTTGACAGGTGACAGGTGACAGCACTTTGAACATATATTTTCCTGTACAGAGTTTGAGGCATCCTGAGGTTGTGAAAGGGGATATACAAATACAGTTCTTTAACCTCTTTAAGAATTAAAGATGCCAGAGATCTGAAATAAAAGCCAAGAGTACTGGAGAAATTCAGCAGGTCTGCAAACAACTCTGGAGAGAAACAAATTTAACACACTGAGTCCAACTTCTTCAGAGCTGAATAGACATTACCAGACTCAAAATTTAGTTCAGTCTCTCACTTCACAGATGCTGCCAGACCTACTGAGGATTTACAGAATTATTTGTTTTTATTTATTTTCTTCTCATGCCTTTTTGTCTTCGTACTTAATGTAGCTATCCCTTTCTGTCTCCTAGCCTCTTTCGCATGACAGGTCACTGCTATATTACCGGCATTAGCCCTTCTTCAGGAATGCCCGAAACGTCGATTCTCCTGTTCCCTAGATGCTGCCTGACCTGCTGCGCTTTTCCAGCAACACATTTCCATCTCTGATCTTCAGCATCTGCAGACCTCACTTTCTCCGCTGCTATATTACTATCATTCATTCATTTTTACTCAGTTCTTGCACTTTGTTTGTCCTAGATCTGTGCTCTCTGACCATTCGAGAGGGAACAGAGGAGATTTACCAGAATGAATGTAGTGGGGAGGAATGTCAGGTGTGCTGTGCAGCGAATTGAGAACTCTGTGGTTGATCACCTTCGACTGGAAAAGGCAACAAAAAAAAACGCAAATTAACAGTTTACTGGAATCTTACATAATGAAATGGAAATTACTAAATTAAAATAATTTTCTGGGGTAAGCCCCAGCAGCGCCCACCTAAATGCCTCGATCATGTCAATGAACACTGCATGCTCCTTCTCTGAGCACGTATGGATAAGCAAAAGAGGGGCAGACAGTCAGGAACAATGAACCGCTTCAATACCTACGGTCTGGAGCTGTTAATGTCAACCAGAAGGCCGTCTGACCTATCTGCACCTCCCCACATAGGGTACCATTAGATCAGATTCTGTTAAACTGTTAATTTGTGTATTTTATTGCGACAGTGTCCCAACAGGGGCTGTTCAACTATTTTGTTTCAGAGCTTTGTGACTTCCTGTTTAATAGAGTAGAGGGAGCTTTCTTCTGTATCTAAGTCAGGAGTGTGATGGAATACTCCCCACTTGCCTGGATGAGTGCAGCTCCAACAACACTCAAGAAGCTTGACACCATCCAGGACAATGCAGCCCGCTTGATTGGTTCCACATCCTCAAGCCCCCCCTCCCTCCATCACCATCACTAATAGCCAGAGACTTTTCCCTATGGCAGGATTGACTGGTACGAGAAGTCATAGTTTGAAGACATTAGGACGAAGGTATAAAGGAGATGTCAGAGGTCAAAGATGTCAAAGCACATAACATTCTTTACGCAGAGAGTTGTGAATGCATGGAATGCGTTGCCAGTTGAGGTGGTGAAAGCAAACTCATTGGGGACATTTAAGTGACTGCTGGACATCCACATGGATAGCAGTGAGTTGAGGGGTGAGTAGGTTAAGTTACTATATTTTACAATAGGATTAAGTCTCGACACAACATCGTGGGCCTAAGGGCCTGTTCTGTGCTGTACTTTTCTATGTTCTATCACTCAGTTGCAGCAATGTGCACTATCTGCACGATGCAGCACAGAAAGTCACCAAAGATCCTCAGACAGCACCTTCCAAATGCATGATCACTTGTATCTCAAAGGACAAGGTCAGCAGATACGTGGGAGCACCATCACCTTCAAGTACCCCTCCAAGCCACTCACCATATTAACTTGGAAAAATATCACCTCGCCTTCACTGTCACTGGGCCAAAATCCTGGAATTCCCTCCCTCAGAGCATTGTGGGTCAACCCACAGCAGGTGGACTGCAACAATTCAAGAAGATAGCTCACCACAACCTTCCCAAGGGGCAACTAGGGGCGGGTAATAAATTCTGGGCCCAGCCAGCGACACCCACATCCCACAAATGAATTTTTAAAAATGTTTTGCCCAGTCTGAGAGTATTTGATGGGGACAGAGTCAAGATTAGATTCCCTACAGTGTGCAAACAGGCCCTTCGGCCCAATAAGTCCATACTGGCCCTCTGAAGATTGACCCACCCTGACCCATTTCCCTCTGACTAATGCACCTATCACTATGGGCAATTTAGCGTGGCCAATCCACCTGACCCGCACATCTTTGGACTGTGGGAGGAAACCAGAGCACCCGGAGGAAACCCACACAGACACGGGGAGAATGTGCAAACTCCACACAGATAGTCGCCCGAGGCTGGAATTGAACCTGGGTCCCTGGTGCTGCAAAGCAGCAGTGCCATCCACTGAGCCACCGTGCTACATTTTACTTTCAATTTAAAAGAGTGAAGGAATTTCTACTCTGTGTCTATTCCCATGCTGTTCCTAAGATTGGGATAGTGTCAAAGAATCTTTACCCTGTATCTGTATTGTTTGATGAGGACAAGTTGGATCTAGTTGGATCTTTATTCTGTAACTAACCCTGTTCTGTTTCTGTCCTGGGAGTGTTTGATGGAGACAATGTGGAGGGAGCTTTACCCAGTATCTAACCCCATGCTGTCACTTTCCTGAGAATATTTAAGGGGACAATTTTGAGGGACCCTTAATTTCAATTAAAAGAGTAGAGAAGACAACAATTTCGACAGAAAAATTAAGAGGAAACTGTTTCCACTGCAAGATGAGTGGAATGCCAGACAATTCAGATTTTAAGATGATTTGCCAATGAAACAAAAATGAGATCTAAAGAATATTTCTACAAAGCAAGTTGTTATGATGTGGAAGGCACTACAAGGTAATGAATGAAACTTCAATAATGCCTTACAAAAGGGAATTGGCTAAATATTTGAAAGGGAAAATATTGCAAGTTTACTGCAAAACAGCAGGGGAATTCATCCAATTAAATTACTAGGAGAAAAAAAGAAGCAAGTTGTCAAAACCTTGACCTTGGCTTCATAGCCTGGTTGTGATGTAAGCACAATATAGCATATCTCCATATCTTGAACATCAACAAGATCAGCATGGAACACCAGCCAGGATGTTCTCTCATGAAATTGTTTTTAATGGATTTCCCTCACTTCCTGTCCTCTGGCCATGCCGTCAGTTGCTTGGGGCCTGACCCCTGGAATCCATCCCTTTTGCCTTGCCATCTCTCTCTCTCTCTCTCTCTCCCTCTTTCACCCTCAGCCCCCAACCCTCTCTGTCTCTCTCTCTCTCTCTCTTACTCACTCTCTCTCTCTCTTCTGTTGTCAAATTGTTTACATGCTTTTGACCCAAGCATTTGGCCAACTGTCCTGAAGTCTTCTTTAATTCAGTGTCAATGTTTATCTGGTTACATTCCTTTGAAGAGCCTTGGGACCTTTTATTAAAGTTGCTCAGTAATTGCTAGTGTAAAGAAATCAAGTAATTTCCATAACGAATTGGCTGCTGCTGGAAGCTCTTTTGCAGTAGACAACCACCTGATGAAGGAGCAGCACTCCAAAAGCTAGTGCTTCCAAATAAACCTGTTGGACTATAACCTGGTGTTATGTGATTTTTGACTTTTGCAGTAAAGTTCATCCTCCAGGGATGACAACGAAGAAAAGGTCATTTTTGTTCTCAGGCAACAGCACTGTAAAAAAGCCAGACCTCAAACAGAGCTTAGTTTTTAGATAAACTTGAACTAATGTCTCAGAGTCTTGGGCACAGAGGATTCACTGCACTCTCTGCTAAAGCCAATCATTACTCTCCATTGTAGTACTGCCGAAACATTGCTTGGTAGAGCTGCCTTTTAGCTGTTAAACTGAAACTTCTTCTGTCTTCTCAGGGTGAAGGACTTAATCCTGCAAAGTGTGAGCTGACGCACATTGGAAGAAGTGACTGGAGAAGGGGGAATTCAATGAATAAAAAAAAATCCAGGGAACCGCGGAGGCTGGTAATCAGAAACAAAATCAGAAATTGCTGGAAAAACTCAGCAATTCAGACAGCGTCTTTGGAGAGAAAGCATAGTTAGCATTTCAAATCCACTGACCCTGCTTCAGAACTCAATGAATGGCAGGAAGAGAGGGATCTTGGGATACTTGTCCACAAATCCCTGAAGGCGGAACAAGTTAAAAAGGTCATTGATAAGGCATGCAGGACCCTTCCCATCATCAGTTGAGGCAAAGATTATAAGAGCACAGAGGTTCAGTTAATGTAGTAAATGACTTTGATTAGGCTACAGCTGGAATACTGTGTGCAGTTCTGGACACCACACTATAGGAAGGATGTGATTGCACTGGAGGGAGTGCAGAGGAGATTCACCAGGATGGTGCCTGGGATGGAGTATTCCAGGGATGAAGAGAGAGTGGATAAGTTGGCGTTCTTTTCTTTAGATGAGAGAAGGCTGAGGAAGAACCTGATTAAAATGTGTACAATTATGAAGGATATGGCTAGAAAACAGCTTTTTCCCATAGTTGAAGGGTGACTAATAAGTGAGCATAATTTTAAGGTGAGGGGCAAGAGTCTTAGAGAATGAGGAAAAATATTTCAATGCGGGATTGGTGAGAATCTGTTTTACACTGCCTGGGAGGAGGGCAGGGAGTGGGAGCTGGAAACTTCACAACCCTTAAAAAGCACATAACATTCAAGGCTATGAGGCAAGTGCTAGAACGCGAGATTATTGTAGATAAGAGATGTGGCCTTTCATTTTGGTGTAGACTCAATGAGCCAAAGAACTTTTTCTGCACTGTATTACTGTGTGTGTTATGGACTAGGCCTGACCACTCAAAACACACTTAAGCAGGCAACCCAGACCATAACTTTGCAATTAGTTTCGGTAAGTGCAATGACCCGGAGTAAGATAGCTAGGTTGACCACTAGTTTTTAAAGTCAAGATTAAAGTGGTGCTGGAAAAGCACAGCAGGTCAGACAGCTTCCAAGAAGCAAGAAAACCAATGTTATGGGCCAAAGCCCTTCATCGGGAAGGGCTCATGTCCAAAATGTCGATTTTCCTGCTCCTCGGATGCTGCCTGACCTGCTGTGCTTTTCCAGCACCACTCTAATCTTGACTCTAATCTCCAGCATCTGTAGTACCCCCTTTCGCCTACTAGGTTTTAAAACAGACAGAAATTTATTCACAAAATTACACAATGAAACACAAAGAACAGAATAAAGAACTTCTACAGAACTCAGTCTATCCAAACTAGACTTAATTATGCTGTTCCGAATATACACAACAGTCCCAATAAACAAACCATTTTTAAAAAACTGTAAAAATGGAGCAAATACTTACAGGTTGAAGTTAGAAGGGCAGAAGGACAGAGCAAATTTTTTCCACACAGCTCGCTGCTGGACTCCTGACTATTTCTGGACTGAACTGCTCAGCTAGAAAAGCAGACCACTCTTCTTTCATTATACAGGTCACCTCTAACTAGGAGATAATGAGGACTGCAGGTGCTGGAGATCAGAGTCGAGAGTGTAGTGCTGGAAAAGCACAGCAGATCAGGTAACATCTGAGGAGCAGGAGATTCAACGTTTTGGGCATAAGCCCTTCAGCAGGAATGGTGCTGATGAAGGGCGTATGCCCGAAATGTCGATTTTACTGCTCCTCAGATGCTGCCTGAACTGCTGTGCTTTTCCAGCACCACATTCTCAACACCTCTAAAACATGACCACTTTGACCTGAAGTCTCATCTGTTTACATAAAAACAAAAAGGCCTCCTTTAATCTCTGTGCCAAACTAGTTGAATCGGAACCAAGAGGAATTTATGACCCCTCTGAAAAAAACCAAGGACACTGCATCCTTGAGGAAAGGAATGGCTTGTAGAAAAAAGGGACCTGCTTTGTGACATGTGACTCTATCAGACATGTAACTACACTATTTGCAGAAGGTCTTTTGCTGTTCTCTCCAGTATCCTGAACAAAGTCTAACCCTCAAACCAAAATACCGCTGTGAAGGGAAGATCTTTTCATTATCACCTCACTGGCCTCAGCAACTTGGTTGATTTGAGTTGTTTCTCTGAATTCAACCCTCTACATTTGCAGATTCTTCCTACCATGAACTCTGGACAATGGATGTCTGTACTGAACTGCTTAGACTGTCCCTATTCTGAGTATATTGCATCCTTACTTTAACTAAGGGTGACGATTCCCTGGTTCTCAGGGATTCCAATGAATTCTTCCTCTGAACGTATCAACATGCAGCATGCTGATCACAGCCTCAAAAGAAATCAAAGAACATGGACTAATCTGAAGAAGGATAATTGGATGGAAATATTCACTCTGTTTCTCTCTCTGCACATGCTGCCTGTTGAGATTCTCCAGCAATTTCTGTTTTTGTTACCAATTGCAGCTCTCTGTTTCAGTACATCAATTTCTCTCAGAGTCTTAATAGCATGTGACTATCAACATCAAAGTTAAATCATCATCAACCTAACATCACTGTCCTTTTAAAACGACGTTGTTCTGTGCAAATTGGCTGCGATGATTCCAAGACAGTGGCTACATTTCTTAATTAATTCGCACTTAGCTGTGTTTCAAGACTCCAGTGACCATGCAAGATGTTATATTCATGCAAGCGCTTTCTATCCTTGTCAATGGTAGTTGAAGTTTGTGTCATTTCAGCAGTACAGAATAGTGCATTATGGAAAGCATGAGAGTCCTACAGTGTTGAAGCAAAACTCTAGCCCCACAAATCGATGTTCATCCTTAGAAATACAACTTGACCTGTTATTTGACACTTGTCACCTTGTTTATTATGAATAATCAACACTTACCACTTGGCTTCCCTGGATCCTTGACCTTTAAAAGCAATTTGTAGCTGGTTCAAACAATGCAATAAAATGGAACTTTCTTGTAAGTTGTCTGATAAAGCATATCACACCATAATTCACTGCCACGTGCAATTCCCTCATGATGCAAGATGACAATGATTCACAACGGCTGGGGGCATGAATTGTATTTTGTGGCTTTATTTGAATAAGAAATGCTTGGAACTCAGAACAGGTCAGCATTAGAACCAACGTTCTGTAGAAACACATTAGACCAGCTGTTATAATGTGTACATTCCACTTTGTTCATTTCTTTAAGGCATGTCATTGCATTTTGATGCCAAGTAAAATGTCTAATTTGGCTGATGATATTGATTAAACAGTGAAATTACAAGAGGGAATGCAGACAGGAGACATGGCAATAACAAAAAGATTAAGTGAGGTTTGAGCTTGTAATCAAATGTTGACTACTCCACAAAAGTAGGTTGTTTTTGTCCCAACATCAAGCATGTATTACCAATCCCCAGTTGCCTCTGAACAACTGGGAAGCTTTAAAAGAGAACTAAGTATCAACTACAGCGGTGAATCCCACAAGGTATGAGATTCATTAAATTCAATTGCATGGTTTACCATGAGAAGGCCAGAACCCACACCTTCCAGGAGTTAATATTTATACATTCTGTGATCTAAGAAGACTTAAAGCTTTAAGAGATGTATTTTGTCCTGAGTTTTATTTTACAAAGAAAGTTTAAGACAGAGGTGCAGGGTAATCTGCTCAAGCCAATAAGCTTGTGGAGTGTTATTTTAAGTTCAAACAATAGAAGCAGCCTGAATGGGTGGGGTCAAACTCCCACTGATCCAGGATTTATAGTTTTACCTTTCAGCAGTTGTTGGCGTCTTGAGACTGGATGTGGAAGCTCTTATTCCTCCCTCTGTTACAGCTAAAAGCCAGGGTTCTCTTCTTGCTGCTGGACACAATCTATTTTACTGAATTTGCCTTTGCCAAGAGCGTGTTATGGGATGTTACTATATTGGAACAGTTAATTAGTGATAGTTAATACATATATATTAATTTGTTAAGCATTCCATAGAGTCACAATCAAGTCAATTATTTTCTTTTTATTTTGTCTGTGTTTTAATTATAGTGTATGAATAAAGTGTGTGTTTCAAGCCTGCTAGTTGAACAATTGAATTGCATCCAGAACACAATGCCTTGTACTTACCTTTAAATTAAGAAAAAACTTAGGATCTAGACTATCTTATTAACATATTAACCTAAACGGGTTTGGTCTGGTCCTTAACAGTGACCTCAATTGGTAAGTTGTGTGACAAAGATACATTGCTGAGAAACAGAATATCAAATCAAAATGATGTTGGGATAGGATTGATGTTAAAATGCAAGAAGGATATTATTAAACTGAAAATCACACAACAACAGGTTATAGCCCAACAGATTTATTTGGAAGCAGTAGCTTTCGGAGTGCTGCTCCTTTATCAGGTGGTTGTGGCTCTGAAAGCTAGTGCTTCAAATAAACCTACTGGACTATAACCTGGTGTTGTGTGATTTTTAACTTTGAACACCCCAGTCCAACATCGGCATCTCCGAATCATTATTAAGGTGGAGAGGGTTCAGAAGAGATTTACCAGGATATTGTTTGGTTTGAAGGTTTGAGTTAAAAGAAAGGTTGGATAGGCTGAGACTTTTCTCACTGGGGTGCAGGAGTTTGAGAGGTGATCTGTTAGAAGTTTATAAACAATGATGGTATAGATTGAATAAATGGTAGGTGTCTTTTCCCTAGCATGGTGGATTTCAAGACTAGGTGGCTTTTTAAGGTGAGAGGAAAGAGATTTATAAAAGACATGAGGGGCAAATTCTTTACGCAGGAGGTGGTTAAATGAACTTACCGAGAAAGTGATGGATGTGAGCACAATTACAATGTTTCAAAGACACTTAGTTAGATACATGGATAGGAAAGATTTGGAGGGATATAGGCTAGAAGCAGGCAAGTGGGACTAGTTTAGTTTGGGATTATGTTCGGCATGGACTGGTTGGACTAAAGTGTCTGTATCCATTCTGTATGACTATGACTCACTAAGAGGAGTGAAAAACAGACAACAGCGAATCTGCTGCTTGTGATGCTGTCTACACAGTGACTGAATAATGCTCTGTTATGAGAGTACTCAGAAACGTCACATGTTCTGCACTATAGCGCACAAACAAAATTATCCTTAAACATCCCCAATCTGTTCTATGCTGAGTGCAGATTACTTACCCACTTATCTCGACTATCAGTAATTCTTACATGATCACACCCTAAATGTGGAAAGGGCTTTCAGGAAAATGAGAAGTTTATTTACCTCATGTCTTTAAAGATGACAATACTCTGTGTACGCATGTTACAGGCATTTCATTCATCAAAGGGGAAATGTATGTGATTATCCTCATAAATCTAAGTTCATAAAAAGAAAGATTACAGTTCTTTGGATACGTAACAAGGAAGATTGATAAGGAAAAACCAGTAGATGGAATATGTTGGATTTTCAAAAAGCATTTGGTAAGCAACAACACATCAGGCTTAATGAAATATGAGATTGTTATATGTTGGAGATAGTATATTAACACAGATAGGGGATTGGCTAACTGGTAGATGACAGAGTCATGACAAGAAGGTCATTTTAAGGATGGCAACCTGTAACTGGTGGAGTTCCACAGGGATAAGTGCCGGGGCCACAATTGTTTTCAATAAATGTTAATGACTTGGTTAACAGAAGAGACTGTACTAAACGTGCAGATGACACAAAAATAGGTGGGAAGGCAAGTAGTGAGGATGACACGAAGAGCCTACAGAGGGATATGCACAGGTTACATGAATGGACTAAAACACGATGGATGGAATATAATGTGGGGAAAACATGAGGAGGTTAAGCACTTCAACTGGTGGAAATACACAAATCTTGCGATTGCTCAAAGATTCAAGTGGAAAAAAACCATCAGATCCTTCAAAAACTTTATTATCGAACTTGAGAGCAACAAATATCGTTCGAGTGAAATAGTTGCCTCTTTTTTTTCCGCAATGGATTCAATAAATCTTTGCAGGATATGTTTGGGTATACGTCCAGAGCAATCTCTTATACTGCTGCAAGAGTTGGCAAACTGAAGTGTCAAAATGTTAACCACATCAAATTTTTATATGTATGGCACTTGGAATGTATCCACTCTTAAGACACTGAGTCTGATGTCAATAACAGTTATTCATGCCATGGGCTTAAACCAATTGTACTTATGATAAAAAATGCTAGCCTTGGTTGTTGAATTAAACAATTGTTTCTGTTGGTACACTTTGCTTTTAGAGAAGTAAGGATGTCTAATTTATTTAATCCCTTTTATGCTCTCAGGATATTCAAAAGTCCTTCACTGGCAATTAATTCCTTTTTAAGTGTAGTCATTGTTGTGTCAACAAATATCAGCAACATCCCACAAAGCACAAAAGGTGAATGGCCATCAGGTGTTGGTGAAGAGAAGAGAGTTGGTCATGTAATGGTCAGAGAACACTTTACCCTGTTTCAAACTGTGCCATGTGTTATCATTCCGATAGGAGAATTGTGCATATAAAGCCTAACCCCTTCATGAGGCACTTTATTGGTATTAGCAAGTTTTGAGAAGATTTACAGTTCAGGTTGAGGTTCTGGATGTAAGTTTGCTCGCTGAGCTGGAAGGTTTGGTTTCAGATGTTTCGGCACCCTACTAGGTAACATCATCAGTGAGCCTCCGGATGAAACACTGGTGGTATGGCAAGTAATCACAACTAGCTACAAAAGGACATTCACCCACTCCCACTAGTATCTCTACATACAGATGAGGAAGGACACCACTTCAACTGGGACAGCACATCCATCCTAGGACAAGTCAAACAGAATCACATGTGAGAATTCCTAGAAGCATGGCATTCCAACCAGAACTCTATCAACAAACACATTGAAAAAGAACCTGAAATGACATCACCACAGGAATGACATCACCCAAGGAAAGCTAAACACATAAATAAAAGGCAGACTACACCACCAGTGGCCACTTCCAAAACATTATTTGATATAAATGCTTTAATACAATCCCCAAAATAACTAAGTGCTGTGACTATTTCCTCACCCTTTTGACCCTTTTGATTTTGAAGGATTGTTGAAATGCTATTAGTGCCCTCTACAATGAAGACTGCCACAAATTCAACTCATCTGCCAGCTCCTCATTATTATTTCCATAATCTCAGTCTCTAAGAGGCCAATGTTCACAGTGACTGCTTTCTGCCTCCTTACGAAGGCAGACTTTGGGCTGCAAAGTGGGTTTTGTTCTGGAGTCAGTTTGCAAGTCAAAATCACAAGTTGGAACAAAAGAAAGCAGACCTTCATAAAGTCAGGAAATGTTCAGAGGTCGGGTCTTTGAATTTTAAAACGATGCGAGGATTGCATTTGTAAGTTGAATATTTGTAAATCAGAGACTTGTACATGTAAAAAAGCTCTTACTATCCATTTTTGTGTTACTTGTTAAGTTGTGCTCTTGGTTTACTTTCTACTTATTTATTTATTTTCTATTACTTTTACAAAGTTCCCAATATTCTGATTCACCACTATTTTTGTTATAATGTTTATTTTTTTCTTTCAATTTGATACTATCTTAGACTTAATAGTTAGAAATCAGCCCAGAGAGGAGGAAGGTGCATTAGTCATGGAGAATTTTGGAAATTACAAGTATTAGTCTGATTTAGGATAATTGTGGAAAAGGACATGATGGGCCAGGGATTGAAGTTTGAAATTGAGGAAAGGCTAATTTTGTTAGTATGAGGTACAAGTTGTTCCATGTGGACCAGCAGCAGATACTTGAAAGGCTTCAGAAAAGGTTTCAAGAAAGTTGCCGGGGTTGGAGGATTTGAGATTTAAGGAGAGGCTGAATAGGCTGTGGTGGTTTTCTCTGGAGTGTTGAAACCTGAGGGGTAATCTGTATGCAGTTTATAAAATCATGAGGGGTATGGATAGGGTAAATAAACAAACTCTTTTCCCTGGGGTGAGAAAGTCCATAACTAGAGGGCATAGGTTTAGGGTGAGAGGGGAAAGATATAAAAGGGACCTAAGGGGCAACATTTTCACGCAGGGGGAGGTGCGTGTATGAAATAAGTTGCCAGATGAAGAGGTGGAAGCTGGTACAACATCTAAAGGGCATCTGAATGGGTATATGAATAGGAAGGGTTTGGAGGGATATGGGCCCGGTGCTGGCAAATGGGACTAGATGAGGTCGGGATAGGTGATCGGCATGGATGAGTTGGACCGAAGGGTCTGTTTCTGTGCTGTACGTCTCTACGACTTGCATATAAAACTGTGTCAGCATTTGGAGATAACAGGAGCAAACAGATGATGTGCAAGGCTAATCCTGTAAAGACAAAGACTAGGACCAAGCAAAGAGAGTGCTTGTTGCCAAAGATCCAAAGAGAAGGAATTCATGGAATGCTTACAAGATGGTTGTTGGAGCAATTTGTAGTACAGTTCACTGGGAAACAGGCAATTCTGGTTTTGGTGATATGCAGTGAAGCAGAATTAATTAGGGAGCTTAAGGTGAAGGAACTCCAAGGGGCAGTGACCATAATATGATAGAATTCACCCTGCAGTTTGAGGGAAGAAACTGGAATTAAATGTAATGGTATTACAGTTGAGTAAAGGTAGCTAGAAAGACATGAGGGAGGAGCTGGCCAGAGTTGATTGGAAGGGGAGAAAGTGAGGACTGCAGATGCTAGAGATCAGAGTCGAAAAGTGTGGCGCTAGAAAAGCACAGAAGGTTAGGCAGCATCTGAGGAGCAGGAGAATTGATGTTTCAGGCATAAGTCCTTCATCAGGAATGTTGGACGATGGGGGAAGGGGACTAAGAGATAAATAGGAGGGAGGGTGGGGCTGGGAATGCGATAGGTAGATGCAGGTGGGGGGGGATGGTGATAGGTTGGAGAGGAGGGTAAAGCAGATAGGTGGGAAGGAAGATGGACAGGTAGGACTGTTCAAAAGGGCAGTGCCAAGTTGGAGGATTGAATATGGGATGAGGGTGGGGAAAGGGAAGATGAAGAAACTGGTGAAATCAATAGATTAGATTAGATTCTCACAGTGTGGAAACAGGCCCTGTGGCCCAACAAGTCCACACCGACCCTCCGAAGAGTAACCCACCCAGCCCCATTTCCCTCTGACTAATGCACCTAACACTATGGACAATTTAGCATGGCCAATTCACCTGACCTGCACATCTTTTGATTGTGGGAGGAAACTGGAGCACCCGGAGGAAACCCACGCAGACACGGGGAGAATGTGCAAACTCCAAACGGACAGTCACCTGAGGCTGGAATCGGACCCCGGTGCTGTGAGGCAGCAGTGCTAACCATTGAGCCACCGTGCCGCCCAATCTTAATGTTGTGTGGTTGGAGGGTCCCATGGTGGAAGACGAGGCTTTCTTATTCCCGGCATTGGTGACTCGGATTTGGCTGTGGAGTAGGCCCGGGACTTGCATGTCCTTGGCGGAGTGGGAGGGGAAGTTGAAATGATCAGCCCCAGAGTTTGGTGTGTGTGCCCCAGAGATGTTCTCTGAAACGCTCCGCAAGTTGGCATCCTGTCTCCCCAATGTAGAGAAGACTACATGGTGAGCAACAGACACAGTTGATTGGAAGGGGAGCCTCGCGGGGGAAACAGTGGAGCAGCAACTGCAAAAGTTTCTGTGGGTAATTTGGGAGGCTCAGCAGGAATACAACACAAGGAAGAAGAAACATACTAAGTGAGGGGTAAGGCAACCATGGCTGACAACGGATGTTAGGGACAGCACATAGAATGTGGTGAGAATTACTGGGAAGCCAAAAGATTGGGAAATCCTTAAAAACCAGCAGAGGATAACTAAAAATGAAATAATGCTGAAGAAGATGAATTATGAGGGTAAGTTAGTTTGTAATATAAAAGAAAATTGCAGGAGTATTTGAGATATAAGGGAAGATACAAGGGAAGGAAAAGTCAAGAGTGGACATTGGACCACTGAAAAGTGAGGCTAGAGAAGTAGCAAGGGAGAAACAAAGAAATAGCAGAGGAACTGAATAGGTACTTTCCATCAGTCTTCATGGCGGAAGACACCAGCAGCACAGCAGACCCTCAAAAGTGTTGGGGGCAGAGGTAAGTGCAGTGGCCATCACTAAGGAAAATGTGCTAGAAAAGATGGAAGATCCGAAGGTGTGGGCGGCACGGTGGCAGAGTGGTTAGCACTGCTGCCTCACAGCGCCAGAGACCCGGGTTCAATTCCCACCTCAGGCGACTGTCTGTGTGGAGTTTGCACATTCTCTCCGTGTCTGCGTGGGTGTGCTCCAGTTTCCTCCCACAGGTTAGGTGAATTGGTCATGCTAAATTGCCCGTAGTGTTAGGTGCATTAGTCAGAGGGAAATGGGTCTGGGTGGGTTGCTCTTCGGAGCGTCGGTGTGGACTTGTTGGGCCAAAGGGCCTATTTCCACACTATAAATAATCTAATCTAATCTAAATCACCCGGACCAGGTAGACTACATCCCAGATTTTGAACGAAATAGCTGAGGAGATTATGGATACATTGAGAGTGATCTTTCAGGGATCACTGGATTCAGGGAAGGACCCAGAGGACTGGAAAATGTTGAAGAAAGGAGGGAAGCAAAAGAGAGGAAATTATAGGAGAGTTACAAAATCAGAAATTGCTGGAAAATCTCAGCAGGTCAGGCAGTATCTGTGGAGAGAAAACAAAGTTAACACTTCGGATCCAGTGACCTTTCTTCAGAATAGCCCATTTATCCTGAGCCTAGTCATTGGTAACATTTTGGAGTTCATCATTAAGAATGAGATTGCAGAGCACTTGGCAATGCATGGTAAAGTAGGGCTTAGTCAGCATGGATTGAGCAAGTGGCGATCATGCTTGACGAATCTGTTCAAATTCTTTGAGGAAGTAACCAGCAACTTAGACAAAGAACAGTCGGTGGGCTTCATATATTTAGAATTCTGGAAGTTCTTTGACAAGGTGCTGACACGAGGCTGCTAAATGAGTCCAGTGTGCTGGGAGCAAGGTACTGGCATGGATAGAGGACTGGCTGACTGGCAGAAGTTAGAGAGTTCGGATAAAGTAGGATGTCAACTGGTGCCCCGTGGAGTTCTGCAAGAGTCAGTGTTGTAACCACAACTATTCACATTTTAAGTTAACAATCCGTACAAAGGAACTGAGGCCATTTTTGCTAAGTTTTCAGATAGCACAAAGGCAGAGGGGTAGGTATGTTGAGGAGGTGGAGAGGCTGCAGAAGAACTTGGACAGACTAGAAGAGTGGGAAAAGAAGTGGCAGATGGAATACAGTGTATATAAGTGTGATTTTATGCACTTTGCTAGGGAGAATAGAGACATAAATTATTTTCTAAGTAGGGAAAGATTGGAAATCTGAAGCACAAAAGGACTTAGGAGTCCTAATTCAGGATTCTCTTCAGGTTAACATGCAGGTTCATTTGGCAGTCAGAAGGCAAGTACAATGTTAGCATTCAAGAGGCGTGGAATACAAGAGCAGGGATGTACTGCTGAGGCTGTATAAGGGTCTGGTCAGTCCGTATTTGGAATATCATGAACAGTTTTGGGCCCCTGTACATATGGAAGAATGTGTTGGTTCTGGAGGGGGTCCAGAGGAGGTTTACAAGAATGAACCTGGGGATGAAGGGTGTGTCATATGAGGAGCCGCTGAGGACTGTCTGTACTTGATGGTTTGGAGGTGTTGGTGTTGGACTGGTTAAAAGTTAAAAATCACACAACACCAGGTTATAGACCAACAGGTTTATTTGGAAGCATTAGCTTTGAGCGCTGCTCCTTCATCGAGTGGTTGTGGAGTATAAGATTGTAAGACACAGAATTTATAGCAAATGTTTCCAGTGTGATGTAACTGAAATTATATATTGAAAAAGACCTGGATTGTTTGTTAAGTCTCTCATCTTTTAGAATGACCATATTGGTTTCAGTTCTTTCATATGAAAACATTTTTAAAGTTACATTCTCAGGTGAACTTTAACAATAGGTGCATTTGTCGGCCCAGATAATGTATTGAAGGTGTGAGGTGCCCTGTGTGAGGCTGTCTGTGCCCCAAAGTTCAGAGTGATTCTAACAAAACAAAAGGGATTTACTGAACCTTACATGGATTTGTGTTGCTCAAACACTGCTCAGCCAGAGGATAACTGATCTCCAAGATGGCAGCAGAGTTGTGGCACTGATCCGAGCTCCAGGCATTGGGCTCATTCACTTCCATCTGCTTTCTTTTTTTTGCTTTTTGCTTTTTGCTTTTTCTTTATCAATCTCTTCGGAGGCCTTCGGGTGGCAGGAGTTGTACCCTTAGGCAGAGCGAACCCCTCGGAGAGCTTGCAAAGGCATAGTGGTGTGGATGCAGAGGTGAGAAACGGCACTGGAGTATGTGGCAAGCGTGGCATTGGCAAGCCCAGCGCAGGACTTGATCGGGCCAGCGGCAGGACTGAATTTACAAGGTGGCGGTAATGGCAGGGTGGCCTCTGAGGTCAGCAGAAAAGGCTGCATCTGGGGTCAGCGTTGAAACAAGGATGTTAGGATACAGTGGCAGTGATGTGGCGGGGATCAAATGGATACTCCTGGTGGATCGGCAGGAGGGGCATTTGCACTAACAGCAGCATGGTACACCCGATGTGCTCCTTGCGCTGGTGGTGGTGATGGTGGTGGTAGACGTGGAGCAGGGCTCCTGGAAATGATGGTGGGCATAGACATAGACATAGACATAGAAGAATACAGCGCAGTACAGGCCCTTCGGCCCTCGATGTTGCGCCGATCCAAGCCCACCTAACCTACACTAGCCCACTATCCTCCATATGCCTATCCAATGCCCGCTTAAATGCCCATAAAGAGGGAGAGTCCACCACTGCTACTGGCAGAGCATTCCATGAACTCACGACTCGCTGAGTAAAGAACCTACCCCCAACATCTGTCCTATACCTACCACCCCTTAATTTAAAGCTATGCCCCCTTGCAATAGCTGACTCCATACG
>NC_057728.1:58057015-58060858 GCF_004010195.1 Chiloscyllium plagiosum | reverse complement strand
ATAGAGGTCCCACCTTCCCCAGAAAGAACCCCAGTTATCCAAATACCGGAATCCCTCCCTCCTGCACCATCCCTGTAGCCACGCATTTAACTGTTCTCTCTCCCTATTCCTCGACTCTCTATCACGTGGCACGGGTAACAAACCAGAGACAACAACTCTGTTCGTTCTAACGCGCTTTTAAAGGGGAAAAAAACCTACCCGGCTGCCCCTCTGGTCTTCGTCACTTCCCCCTGCTGCTCCCGCTCTTTCTGTGAAGAGAAAAAAAAAACACCGCTGCCCGCTACCGGTAAGTAATTTTAAAACAAACTGGCTTACCTTAGCTGCTGCTCGCACTCAAAGCCCGTTTTGGAGATCCCTCACCCACTTAGCCCTTTGATCCTGTTTCACCATTCAATGAGATCACGGCTGATCTAATTTTAATCTCAACTCTTCATTTCTGCAAATCCCTGATAATCTTTGATTCCTTTGGTCAAAGAACAAAGAACAATACAGCACAGGAACAGGCTCTCCAAGCCTGCGCTGACACATTTTGCCCTTCCATACTAAAGTTCCCATCATTTACAAAAAACAGATCCCTCTGCTCCTTTTCCAATCATGTATTCGTCCAGGTGCCTCTTGAATGCTGCAGTGTGTCTGCTTCCACCACCTCCTCTGGCAGCGTGTTCCAGGCACTCACCACCCTTTGTGTGAAAAATGTGCCTCACACATCTCTTTTAAACATCACCCCCCCCCCCCTCACCTTGTACCTGCGTCCCTTGTAATTGACCCCTCCACCATACTTTCCACTCTGTCCATGCTATTCACAATCTTATGAACTGCTATCAGATCACCCCTCAACCTGGGTTTGCAGTGAAATCAAACCCAGTTTATCTAACCTTTCTTCATAGTTAAACTCCCCGATACCAGCCAATATCCTTGTAAACCTTTTCTGTACCCTCTCCAAAGCATCCACATCCTTCTAGTAGTATGGTGACCAGAACTGCACACAATACTCTAAGTGTGGCCTAACTAAATATCTATAAAGCTACAGCTTGTCTATCCTTATACTCAATGTCTCTTTCAATGAAGCCAACTATGCCATAGACCTTTCTTACTGCCTTATCTACCTGCGCTGCCACCTTCAGTGATCTGTGGACCTGCACACGCAGATCCCTCTGCATATCAATACTCCTAAGGGTTCTGCCATTCACTGTATAATTTCCACCTGTCCTTGACCTTCCAAAATGCATCACCTCACATTTGTCCAGATTAAACTCCGTCTGCCATTTTTCTGCCCCTGCCTCCAACTGATCTATATCCTGCTGTATCTTCTGACAAATCTCCTCACTATCTGCAACTCCACCAATCTTTGTAACATTCACAAACTTACTAATTAGACCAGCTACATTTTCCTTCAAATCATTTATGAGATCATGAACAGCAGAGGTCCCGACACTGATCCCTGTGGAACAGCCCTCCATTTCACCCCTACCCTCTATCTCCTATGACTCAACCAGCTCTGTTTCCACCTTGCCAACTCACCCTAATAGCATATGACTTCGCCTTTTGTACAAGTCTGACATGAGGGACCTTGTCAAAGGCTTTACTGAAGTCAATGTAGACATCAACAACCACTTTTCCCTTAATCATCTTTGTCACCTCCTCAAAAAACTAAATTAAGTTAGTGAGGCACGCCCCCTCCTACACAAAACCATGCTGTCTATTGCATATGGATCTTGTTCCCTGAGGATCTTATCCAATAATTTCCCTGTCACTGATGTGAGACTCTCAGGCCAGTAATTTCCAGGATTATCCCCTGCTACCCCTCTTAAACAATGGGACAACATTGGCTATTCTCCAGTCCACTGGGACATCAACTGTGGCCAAAGAGGATACAAAGATGTCTGTCAATGCTCCAGCAATTTGTTCTCTTGCCTCCCATCTGGACTGGGGGACTTATCTACCTTAATACTTTTTAAGATGCACAGCGCCTCTTCATTTTTAATAGCAACTTGGCTTAGAAATTCAACGTTCTCTTCCCTGAGATCATCCTCCACCAATTCCTGACACAAAGTATTCGTTTGAGACCTCACCTAACTTTTCTGGCTTCACACACAGATTCTCTCCTTTGTCCTTGAGTGGGCCAACCCTTTCGCTTGCTATCCTTTTGCTTTTTGTACATATATAAAAAGCCTTCGGATTCTCCTTAATCCTGCTGGTAAAGACTTTCAATGATTCCCTTTAACCCTTCTAATTCCATGTTTAAATCCATTCTTACTTTCCTTATGTACTTCAAGAGCTTTGTCAGTTCCCATCTTCTGAGACCTTATGCATGCTTCGTTTTACTTTTTTGTGGAGGTGCCAGTGTTTGCAGTAGGGTGGACAAAATTAAAAATCACACAGCACCAGGTTATAGTTCAAATAAACCTGTTGGACCATAACTTGGTGTTGTGTGATTTTTAACTTTGTCATTTTTGACCAAGGTTACAAAATCCCTCGTCATCCAAGGTTCACATAACTTGTCATCAAGAATCTACCTACCTCTGCCAAAAGTATATTTAAAGGTTGTGCATCTCCTGCCTTTTGAAGAAGATAATTCCAAAGACTCACAGCCCCCTGAGAGAAATATATTTCCTCTTATGTGGTTTAAATGGGTGCCCTTTAC
The DNA here is from genome assembly GCF_004010195.1 of Chiloscyllium plagiosum. Lineage (NCBI taxonomy): Eukaryota > Metazoa > Chordata > Chondrichthyes > Orectolobiformes > Hemiscylliidae > Chiloscyllium > Chiloscyllium plagiosum. The sequence continues at coordinate 58,058,214 of NC_057728.1, read as the reverse complement.
TTTTAAACTATGACCTCAGATTCTGCCACAAGTGGAAACAACCTTCCAACATCCAAATAGTCAGAATCTTATGTTTCAATTAAGTCACATCTGACACTTCTAAACTCCAGATGACACAGACCTGGCCACTCTTGCCTTTCTTTATAAACTAACCTGCTCATTCAAGGTATTAATCAGTAAACTGAACTGCTCCTAACATATTAACCTCCTTTTGGAAGTAGGGTGATCGTTACTCTACACAATATTCCAGGTGCTTCCGTGCCAATGTCTTGTATGATTGAATTATAATCTTCATACTCTTGCGCTCAACTCCCCCCAGAATAAAATATGACATTCGATTAGATCAGGCAGCATCCAAGGAGCAGGAGAATCGACATTTCGGGTATAAGCCCTTCATCAGGAATGATAAAGGGCTTATGCCCGAAACGTCGATTCTCCTGCTCCTCAAATGTTGCCAGACCTGCTGTGCTTTTCCAGCACCACACTCTTGACTCTGATCTCCAGCATCTGCAGTCCTCACTTTCTCCCATAACATTCTATTAGTTTTCCTGATTACTTGCTTTACCTGCATAACATATCAGTGATTATTATAATTTTCAGCTGCTTCCTTTCTCCTCAGTGTTACTCACCAACAGCTTTGAGTTTTTCTTTCCTGCATGTTTCATTAATCAGAGCAATTTTCGCCCATTTCAGTCCATGACAGTTTGAAATGTGACACATGCTAATTTTTGAAAAACATTTTCACATGGATAGACACAAGACTTTTCAGACCAGTGCTGTCCTTTTGAGTTTGGTTTACTGTGTCACATGTACTGAGAGGTAAAACCGTGGGCACACGTATGGGCTCCAGCTATGCCTGTCTCTTTGTTGGCTACGTAGAACAGTTGATCTTCCGTAATTACACCGGCACCACTCCCCACCTCTTCCTCCGCTACATTGATGACTGCATTGGCGCCACCTCGTGCTCCCGCGAGGAGGTTGAGCAATTCATCAACTTCACCAACATATTCCACCCTGACCTTAAATTTACCTGGACCATCTCTAACACCTCCCTCCCCTTCCTGAACCTCACCATCTCCATTAATGACAACTCCCCTTCCTGGACCTCTCCATCTCCATCAGTGACGACCGACTTGACACTGACATCTTCTACAAACCCACCAACTCCCACAGCTACCTGGATTATACCTCTTCCCACC
>NC_057728.1:58046322-58056421 GCF_004010195.1 Chiloscyllium plagiosum | reverse complement strand
ACTCTATGCTACTCTCTCCCCACCCCCACCCTCCCCTAGCTTATCTCTCCACGCTTCAGGCTCTCTGCCTCCATTCCTGATGAAGGGCTTTTGCCCAAAACGTCGATTTTGCTGCTCATTGGATGCTGCCTGAATTGCTGTACTCTTCCAGCACCACTGATCCAGACACATGTACTGAGATACAGTGAAAAGTGTTGTTTTGTGTGTTATACAGCCCACAAGGTGTACTATACAAGGTGTGTCAGGGTAGCAGAAGAGAATGCAGTGTTACAGCCACAGAGAAGGTGCATGGAGAAAAATCAACATTAACATTTGAGGGGTCCATTCAAGTCTGATAACAGCAAGCAAGAAGTTGCTCATGAATCTGTTGATACATGTATTCAAACTTTTATACCTTCTGGATGTAGGTTTGCTCACTGAGCTGGAAGGTTCATTTTCAGATATTTCGTCAACACAGTATTTTCTAAATGACATTAGTTTTGTTTGTTGTCTGTATGGGGTCCTTCAAGTTCATTAGCTCAGTCCATGCAAGGACTGTACAAACACTACATTGGACAAACAGGCAGAAAACTAACCACCAGGAAACACGAACATCAACTAGCCACAAAACGACATGACCCTCTCTCACTAGTATCCTTACATACAGATAAGGAAGGACACCACTTCGACTGGGATAACACATCCATCCAAGGATAAGCCAAACAGAGACATGCAAGAGAATTCCTAGAATCATGGCATTCTAACCAGAACTCTATCAATAAACACATTGACCTGGACCCGATTTACCACCCCTGAGAAAAAGAACAGGAAATGACATCACCAACCCAAAGAAGCCCAAACTTATAAAAAGAATCAGGAATCATCAGCAATGCTTCATCTGGAGACTCACTGAAGGTGTTACCTAGTGTGGTGACGAAACATCTGAAAATGAATCTTCCAGCTCAGCGAGCAAACCTACATCCAGAACCTCAACCTGAGCTACAAATCTTCTCAAAACTCGCTTTTATATCTTCTGCCTAACAGAAGAGTGTAGAAGAGAGTATAGCCAGGATGGAAGGGGTCTTTGATTATGGTAGGTGTTTCCCAAAGCAGTAGGAACTTGGAAGGGGTACATGGATGGAAGACTGGTCTGGGTGATGGACTGGGCTGTGTTCACAACTCTCTGTAATTTCTTGCAGTCTTGGGAAGAGCAGTTGCCAAGTCAAGCTGTGAAGCATCCAGATAGGATGCTTTCTATGGTACATATCTAAACATTGGTAAGGATCATCGTGGACATGCTGAGTTTCCTTAGCCTCCTGAGGAAGTAGAGGTATTGTTGTGCTTTCTTGACCATCACTGATGTGGGTGGTCCAGGACAGATTGTTAACAATCATCACTCCCAGGAGCTTGACACTCTCAACCATCTCCACCTCAGCAGCATTGATACAGACAGATGCTGTCCTCCACTCCTTAAGTCAATGACCACCTCTTTCCTTTTGCTGACATTGATGGAGAGATTATTGTGTTTTCATCAAGTCGCTAAGCAGTCAATCTCTTTCCTGTAGTTTTTCTCGTCGTTGTTTGAGAACTGACTTACAATGATGGTGCCATCTGCAAACTTGGAAATGGAGGTCGGCGGAATTTGGCCACACAGTCATAGTGTATAAGAATAGTCAGGGGTGAGGACACAGCCTTGCAGAGGACAGTTGTTGAGGACTATTGTGGAGGTGGTGTTGTCACCTATTCTTACTGATTGGTGTCTCTGGGTCAGGATGTCATGGATCCGGTTAAAGAAGGGGGATCCGAGACCTGGAGATGAGTTTATTCGGAATTATGGTATTGAAGGCAGAACTGTAGTCAATAAGTAGGAGCTTGATGTTAGTATCCTTGTTATGTAGATGTTCCAGGGATAAGTGTAAGGCCAGGGAGAAAGCATCTGCTGTGGACCGGATGCATTGGTATATGAATTGCAAAGGGATCAAGGCAATTTGGTAGGCTGGAGTTGATGTCAGCCAAGACTAATCTGTCAAAGCATTTCATGATTGTGGAGGCCAGAGCTACCATGCAGTGATCATTGAGGCATGATTTATCTTTGGCACTGGGATGACGGTGGTCATCTAGAAGAAGGTGGAGACTTCAGATCGTAGCAAGGAGAGGTTAAAGATATCAGCAAATACTCCGACCAGCTGGTCCATGCAGGAACTGAGTACATGGCTGGAGTCTCCATCAGACCAGTTGCTTTCTGCGAGTTCACTTTCAAGAAGTCCAATCTAAAGTCTACAGAGATGACTGTGAGTACACTTACACCCGAGGTTGTTGGTACAAGTAACATCATTTCATTGACCTGCTGTTCAAAGCGAGCATTGAATGCACTGGGCTCATTGGGTAGGGATGTACTGTTGCCCCTGTATAACATATGTTGCGCTCATACTAAATCTCTCTATGTATTTTAGTTAACTCCAACTTAACAAACACATTAGAAATAAGACACAGAAAAACATTAAGCACAAGATCACTCAGTATCATCCAGGAGTGGTATCTTGTAAGAATAAAAGCAGATAAACAAAAGAGAAAGAATCATGTTAAGTAAGTTAGCATTTAATACTGAAAATTAAATGTAACTTCACAATTGTCTGATTTCCAACTCTCAGATTTTTTTTTAGTTCAGATATGTTTGCTTTTCATTTGTTTCAGTTGAACAAGCAGAATAAAGAAAAAACAAATACATTTGTGAAAATTGCACTGCTGTCTGCAATTTATTTGTCATTTACATCTAAAGTCAGTAAGAAAGAGAGGATTACAGATTGGAGCCAATGAATAGGAGCTGGAGACTATGGAAGTTCAGCAGAGGATTTCAATACAGAAGAGAGCTGAGAAGGGTGATTAACAAAGGAAAATGAACAAAAGTTTTCAATCAAAGACGGAATTGACACAAAAGGACTTGTAATTATGCCAGGAAAATGAAACAGGAGGAACAGCTCATTGGTGGATTGGTAGTTATCTCTGCTGCTCTGTCATTGTTAAAAAGAAACTCACCGTTTATAGCAAGGGAGCTGAGAACTATAGGAGTGCAGAGTTTTTGAGATAAAAGTGGGAGAGTTGGGGTGAATGAGATGCTGTTTCAGGCATTGTGCGTTTCAAAAATAAATAAAGAAAGACAGATTGGAGCTGAATTGTACTTTGTTCCAATTTACCTGTCTTCATCCCTTACTCCTTAATTTCCTTACCTAACCAAATCTTACTGATTCTGCTCTTGAAAACTTCAAAAAGCTCAGTTTCTTCAGCCTTTCAAAGGAGTTCCCTTAGCTTTATTTATATCAGAGGTGGCTCCTGAATTCACTCTCAAATAGCGTTTGCATACTTTTTTTAAATATATATTTTTATTTTGTATTCTTCCCGCACTGTAAGATGTCATTTCTCTGTGATTGTCCTTTATTTATTATCTCTTTATTTGATTTCATTCTAACCTAAAGGCGTGTGTGAGTTATTTCACTTGAATTCTACAAATTATGCCAGCCCTAAATAACTGCAGCTGAACCTTTGAGGGACAACAATGTTTAAAAAAATAAAATTAAAAATCGCATTGTTGCAAAATTGAGTTGTTATTACTGAACACACCCAGAAACCTGCTCTTTTCAATGGTAAGCTCACTCAGATATAGACTCTGAGATAAATTACTGAAAACATTACTGAGTTTTTGCATGGCAGTAGTATGGTTCAGTTTGTGGAGTCAGAGTTGTTATGGCAACATGTACATTGTATTCTGGAGGTGTAAGTTGTGATGGTAGAGACTCCAAAGTGCTCCCCATCACCTGGCTGAGGAATTTGTCCTACTCTTTCCTCCAGTCCTTGACATGTGATGGAAGGATTTGTAGGTTGATATTTGGTCAGAGTATTGGGCAAAGGGGTGATACTGTTGCACTGGATTAGTAATTCAGACCCTTGGGCTAATGTTATTGGGAAATGGGTTCTAAACGCACTACAGCTGCTGGTGAAATTTGAATTCAATTAAGACCAGAAGACGGAAGGGCAGAAGTTGGCCATCCAGCCCATCAAATCTGCTCCCCTATTCAATGAGGTAATCACTGATCTGATCATCTTCAACTCTAGTTTCCTGCCTTTTCCCAATAACCCTTGATTCCCTTACCAATTAAAAGTCTGCCTATCCCAGTCTTGAATCAACAGGTTATTTACCATCTGAGAGAAGAAAATCCTCCTCATCTCTGTGTTAAAATGGTGACCCTTTACGCTCAGACTAAGTCCTTTGATCCCAGACTCTCTCACAAGAGCAGATAACCTTTCTGCATCTACTCTGTCAAGTCACAACCTTGTCTGTTTAAATAATGTCCCCTATCATTCTTCTAAACCCCAATGAATACAGGCCCAATCTACTCAACGTATCTTCTTAAGATAGTCCCTCCATAGCTGGTATCAATCAAGTGAACTTTCTCTGGACTGCATCTCGTGCCAGTATATCGTTCCACAGATAAGGAGCCCAAATTAGTTCACAGTATTCCAGGCCACATAACAACTCATCTGGTTCACTTGTTTCCTGAAGCTGTTAAGTAATGCTACCGTTTTCCTTTTAATCCTCTTTTGTACACCGACACTATTTTTTTTACTCTATAAGATTTAGGTACTTGTTCCTCTGATGGTGTCATTAAAAGGCAGCCACTGTAGAAATGTTTCACTGTACTCCTGTACTGGACTACAAGTGACAATAAAGGATTTTCAATTCAAATCAATATAGACAAAGAAGAGAAGAGGGCATCACTGATTGGCTATGCCAGAATGTATTGTCCATCCCAGAGGGTACTTAAGAATCAATCACATTGCTGTGGGTCTGGAGTCACATGGAGGACAGAATGGGAAAGGATGGCAGTTTCCTTCCTGAAAGGATATTAATGAAACAGATGTGCTTTTCGAACAATTGACAATGGATTGATGGCCATCATGACATTTTTAATATCAGTCTCTTTTTATTGAATTTAAATTCCACCATCTATATCGTCTATATCCATGAAGTTTGAGTTTTCTTTTCTTTGGAGTTATATTCATTTGTTAAATCACATTTTTAACTTGCATCAATACACTTCAGTGACTGATCACAACATTAATTGTACAAATATCCAATTTATGATCTATCAAGCCAGGTTTCAACTGTGGATCTGAATTGCCTGAAGTAACATCAGTTGCGATCATAAGATCATAATTTGGTTCAATGTATTTTAGATAACAGAAGTATCGGATTGATCCTGGATGAGATCCACTCTACCCATTGTGAGATATAGGACTACCTGGCCCAGGCAGTAATCCCTGAGGGTTAGGGTAATGAGTGATAGCCAACAGTGGATCCTGCAATTCAAAATATCAGGAGACATGGCCTTGGAGGACAGTGGCTTGCTAGTGCCAGGCCGATGATCTTTCAAGAGAGGCTTGGTATTCAAATACACCAGGCTCCTTTATTTTTGTCTCAGTCTAGAGTTTGGAGTGTCTGTGTACAAATGGAGCTTGACCAGCAATAACTGCCTAATAGGTCTGTCAGACAGTGATGAGTTATGGATGACAAAGTCATTCTGCCTGCTGACAACCATGTTATTGGCTCTCAGGTAGCTGAACAGCTTAGGTTGTGAATGAGGTAGTTAGAAGCCATCAGATGTCTGCTGGAGAAGGAGCTGTCCCTTTTCTCTGAAGTAAACACCACGTCAAGACTGAAAAAAGCCCCTCAACAGTTGTTGTAAGCCACTATTTTTTAACCTTCATGACAGAAACTTTATATAAGTGTGAATCAGTTGCCTTATCCTTCCTACAAGCAAGTGGAAGTCCCTGAAGAAGGAGGGTCATGGAGCAGCATGTCTTGACAAGCTGAAAGGACCATCTCAGTGAAGCTTGAACTGCTTTCCCAGGCTTTCCCTCCATCCATAACACCCATGTTTTTGTTTTCTCTGTGCCAGTCTGTAGTTGTATGGACAGAGGGGCTATAAGGGGGTTAGAGTTTCAACTATTGGAGCTACATGTCCAAACGATCCTAACAAGTCATAACAGGAGTAGGCCATTCAGCCCCTCAAGCTTGCTTTACCATTCAATAGGATTATGGCTGATCTGACATTCCTCACGTCCACTTTCCTGTCCTTCCACCATAACCTTTGATTCCCCGACTGTTAAGAATCTATCTATCTTAACCTTTTATACACACAGGGACTCTGCCCCCACAGCTCTCTATGACAAGGAGTTCAAAAGATGCACAAAACTCTGAGAGAAGGAATCCCTCCTTATCTCGGGCTTAAATTGATAACCCTTTATTTTAAAACTATGCTGTCTGCTCCGAGACTCTCCCGTGAGAGAGAACATAATCTCAACATTTACCCTGTCAAGCCCCTTAAGAATCTTGTATACCTCAATTAGATTATTCTTCTAAACTCCAGTGAGCAGAATCCCTCTGTTTAGCCTTTGCTCATAATTCCTCATGGTACTCCAGATATGGTCTCACCAACACCTTGTACTGTTGCAGTAAGACTTCCTAATCTTATACTCCTTGGCTTTGAAATAAAGGCCAACATCCATTAGCCTTCCTGATTACCTGTGTGCTAGCTTTCTGTGTTTCATGCACAAATATCCACCAAGGCCATTTGTGTTGCAACTTTCCACAGCCTTTCTTCATTTCCATAATATTCTATCAATGGTCCATGATTGTTTATCTGTAGTTAGAATGTAGTTATTGTAATAAATGATCATTCTTGTTAAATACAAAAAATAGGTCTAAGTGACAGGGCGCTGGGGAATTCTGACATACATTTTAAAATCTTTAACTTTTGTAACAACTTGGGAGTAAAAGAATTTAATTTCCAGTGTGCACCCCCAGTGAAGTGCGACACAGGTAATCTCCTATCTTACTAGGCAAGTACTTAGAAAACAGCATTAAAATCGGTACCATTGTCAACATTGAGGACATGATTGTTGTTTAAAATCATTGGACTAAATCTTCACAGAGTTGTCCTTGAAGGCATGGAGGAACAATTAATCCTGAATTAAAGCTGATGGTTGAGAAATAGATTAGAATGATTTAGGGCCCTTCTGTAATTGAGACTGTTCACAAAACATTTATCAAATCAAAATCGTGAGGTAATAAAATGGGACCTACGCGATAAAATAATGAGGTTTACAGAAAACATCAAAGAAATACACTTTCAACTTATTTAAGAAAATTGATAAGCAATAAGGCGATGCTATATGTTAGACTAATTGAGAAGTAAAAAATGGCTCTGCAAGTATTTGTCCGAGGCGGAAGTGGATACTGCAGATGTTGGAGATTAGGGTCAAGATCAAAGTGGAAAAGCACAGCAGGTCAGACAGCATCCGAGGAGCAGGAAAATCGACGTTTCGGGCAAAAGCCCTTCATCAGGAATTTGTTCTAGACTGCCCTAGACAAGTATTTGTCCTAGACTGCCTTCAATTTTTCATCCACATGCTAGCCTTTGTAGTGTTATTCAAGTACCTGTGCACCTTTGTTCGAGGTAATATGCTGACTGACTAACTCTTGAGTATCCTCAATTATAATCACTTTTCCGTTTGTGGCCCGACCTTGAGCCAAAGCTCTGGAGCCAATCCCTAAATCTCTTCATCTCAATCTCCTCCATCACTTTATAAGACATAAGAGCAGAAGTTGGGCCACTCAGCCCCATTTCTTTGACCAAGACTTTTAATGCCAGTCTTAACCGCTCCGTGTCACTCAGTGCCCAAGCTTTGTTTGGTAGCACTCCTGTGAAGCTTGTTGGAAAGTTTCAATATGTTAAAGGAACGAGAAAGTAACATTTATCATTGCTGTGTTGTTGTAATAAAATATCAGTGGTTGTATTGGAATTCTCTCGGTTTGTAACAGACCATGACAAAGTGTGTCCCTTTTATGATGATGGTGGAGATAGTAAGGATAGTAATATTAGGGAATATTTTGATAATTCCCAACATGTACATCAGTAAGCCATAAGGGATGCATCCATGTACAGAGTATTAAGGGTCATATTTCAAAAATAAGGAGCTTGCATTTAAGATAGGGATCAGGAAACAATTTTTCTCTTAAGGCGATTGTTGGTCTTGGGAATTCCCTTCTTCAAAGGCAGACTCTTGGGATGATTTTAAGGCAGAGGTAGATAGATTCTTGATGACTGAGGGAATGACAGATTATCAGGAATGTGCAGGAATGTAAAGTTGAGATCAAAATCAGATCAGCCATGATCTTATTGAATGGGAGAGCAGGCTCAAAGGGCAGAGTGGCCTACTCCCACTCCTGTTCAGATGAAGCTACAGTGTTGAAGCTGCCATCTTTCTGGTGAAAGGTTGAATTGTGAACCTTTCTGGATGTTCAGGTGGTAATAAAAGACTCCATGCTATTACTCCAAGAGTGGGCAATTTTCCCGGATGGACATTCTGTCCATCTACTGAAGGATGTGTACCTAATGGCAGTGGCTGAAGTACCAGCATAGATGGGGAAGTAATGGTAGAACATCACATTGGTGCTGATATGGCTCCAGTTACATTGAAGAAGGACATCTGTTGTTAACTGGTTATTTATCTTAGTGCTGTCTGCCAGGGTTTGCTTGGAAATAACAGTAACTCATTGGCAATAGAGTGCTTCAATTGGTCTTGACGATATAAATGGCGTCATAAATAAAAGTTAATTCCTCTTTCTTTAAGATGAAAAAAGTTGGCAATTAACGTTTTTTTTTAAGAAGCTGAAGCTATTGAAGATTCATCAAGTACAAACTCCAGTGGAGTATATATAAAGCTAGGGGTAGCCAGACTGATGGAGAGCAGTTAATATGGAATCCGAGGCTGTGGAGTGTTGGTGTAGTGTTAGTAATCTGGAACCCCAGGTTAATACACTGGGGATATTGATTTTGAACTCTTCCATTGTAGATCGTGATTCTTGAATACAATAAAAATCTGTAATTTAAAGCTTGGCTGATGGTGATCCTGTAATTACTGTTGATTATTGTAAAGTTCCATCTGGTTCATTAATAACTTTAGAACAAAGAACATAGAACATAGAACAATACAGCACAGAACAGGCCCTTCGGCCCACGATGTTGTGCCGAACATTTGTCCTAGCTTAAGTACCCATCCATGTACCTATCCAATTGCCACTTAAAGGTCACCAAAGATTCTGACTCTACCACTCCCACAGGCAGCGCATTCCATGCCCCCACCACTCTCTGGGTAAAGAACCCACCCCTGACATCTCCCCTATACCTTCCACCCTTCACCGTAAATTTATGTCCCCTTGTAACACTCGGTTGTGCCCGGGGAAAAAGTTTCTGACTGTCTACTCTACCTATTCCTCTGATCATCTTATAAACCTCTATCAAGTCACCCCTCATCCTTCGCCGTTCCAACGAGAAAAGGCCGAGAACTCTCAACCGATCCTCGTACGACTTCCTCTCCATTCCAGGCAACATCCTGGTAAATCTTCTCTGCAACCTCTCCAAAGCTCCCACATCTTTCCTAAAGTGAGGCGACCAGAACTGCACACAGTACTCCAAACGTGGCCTAACCAAAGTCCTGTACAGCTGCAACATCACTTCACAACTCTTGAATTCAATCCCTCTGCTAATGAACGATAATACTCCATAGGCCTTCTTACAAACTCTATCCACCTGAGTGGCAACCTTCAAAGATCTATGTACATAGACCCCAAGATCCCTCTGTTCCTCCACCTGACTAAGAACCCTACCATTAACCCTGTATTCCGCATACTTATTTGTTCTTCCAAAATGGACAACCTCACACTTGGCAGGGTTGAACTCCATCTGCCACTCCTCAGCCCAGCTCTGCATCATATCTAAGTCCCTCTGCAGCCGACAACAGCCCTCCTCACTGTCCACAACTCCACCTATCTTCGTATCATCTGCAAATTTACTGACCCACCCTTCGACTCCCTCATCTAAGTCATTAATAAAAATTACAAACAGCAGAGGACCCAGAACTGATCCCTGCGGAACTCCACTTGTAACTGGGCTCCAGGCTGAATATTTACCATCTACCACCACTCTCTGCCTTCGACCGGTTAGCCAGTTTTCTATCCAATTGGCCAAATTTCCCTCTATCCAATGCCTCCTGACTTTCC
>NC_057728.1:58040594-58044633 GCF_004010195.1 Chiloscyllium plagiosum | reverse complement strand
CCCATGCCTACTACCCTGTGGCTTCTGCACCTTTCCAAATCTGTTTCCCAATCTGTTTCTCCAATCTCTGCTGCTATTGGGGGGCCTATAGTAAACACCCAACAAGGTGACTGCTCCTTTCCTATTTCTGACTTCAGCCCATACTACCTCTAAGGGCAGGTCCCCCTCGAACTGCCTTTCTGCAGCTGTTATACCATTTCTAATTAGCAACGCCATCCCCCCTCCTTTTTTACCACCCTCCCTAATCTTACTGAAACATCTGTAACCAGGAACCTCCAACAACCATTCCTGTCCCTCTTCTATCCACGTTTCCGTGATGGCCACAACATCGTAGTCCCAGGTACCTATCCACGCCTTAAGTTCACCGACCTTATTTCTGATACTCCTTGCGTTGAAGTATACGCACTTGAACCCATCTCTGTGTCCGCAAGTATTCCCTGTCAGTGCTACCTTCTTCACAGCCTCCCCACATACTTGGACATCCTGACAAACAGCTAGCCTACTTGCTGGACTACAAGTCCGGATCCCATCCCCCTGCCAAATTAGTTTAAACCCCCCCTTTGAGTTAAGGAAATCTGCCATGCTGAGTACAAGAACAAGGAAGTTATTTAGCAAAACTGAAATCGTTACGAATTGGGGGTAAACTCTCTGCTGATCGGAATCATACCTGACACATAGAAAGATGGTTGCGGCTTTTGGAGGTCAGTCATCTCAGCTCCAGGCCAACTCTGCAGGAGTTTCTCAGGATAATGTCCTATGCCCAACTACCTTCAGCTGCTTTATCAGTGGCCTTGCCTCCATGTTAAGATAAGAAATGGAGATGTTCACTGATGATTTTTGCACATTGTTCAGCATTATTCGTGGTTTCTCAGATACTGAAATAGTTCATGTTCAAATGCAGTAGGATTAGGACAATTTCCAGGCTTGGGCTGACAAGTGGCAAATAACATTCGTGTCACACAAATACCAGGCAATAACAATCACCACTACCCCTTAGATTTAAGAGACAATCTAACCACTACCCCTTTACTTTCACTGGTGTTACCATCACTGATTCCCCCACTATCAATATCCTGAGGAGGTTATCATTGACCAGAAATTCAACTGAACTCGCCTCATAAACATAGTGGCTACAAGAGCAGATCCAAAGCTAGGAATACTGTGACCAGTAACTCACCTCCTGACTCTCCAAAACCTGTCCACTATTTACAAAGCCCAAGTCAGGAGTGTGATGGAATACTCCCCACTTGCCTGGATGGGTGCAGCTCCAACAACACTCAAGAAGCTTGACACCATCCAGGATAAAGCAGCCCACTTGATTGGAACCACATCAACAAACATTCAATCCCTCCACCACCGACGCTCAGTAGCAGCAGTGTGTACTATCTACAAGATGCACTGCAGAAATTCACCAAAGATCCTCAAACAGCACCTTCCAAACACACGACCACATCCACCTAGCAGATCAAAGACAGCAGATATATGAGAATACCACCACCTGAAAGTTCCTCTCCAAACCACTCACCATCCTGAATTGGTGTTCCTTCACTGTCACTGGGTCAAAATTCTGGATCTCCCTCCCTAAGGGTAGTGTGGGTCTAGCAACAGCACATGGACTGCAGTGGTTCAAGAAAGCAGCTCACCCCCACATGTTCAAGGGGCAACCAGGAATGGGCAATAACTGCTAGCTCACATTCCCTGGGTGATCCAGAAAAAGAACATCTATAAGGCAGTAGGTAGACTTCAGCTGGAATATTGTGTACACTTCTGGGTGCCACACTGTAGGAAGATTATTGAAGTATTGGTGAGAGTGCAGAAGAAGATTCCAAGATTGGTTTCAAGGATGAGAAAGTTCAGTTTGGAAAGTAGACTTCAGAAGTAGGGAGTGTTTGTCTTGGAATAGAACAGCATAGCAATTTATTGTCACTTGTATTTGTGCAAATACAGTAAGATGTGTATAACTTGCCACAATTCAGTGCTATTCTACTTATAGAAGTTATAAAAAGAAATAACTGAGACAATACCTTAGGACAAAATTAATCTTTTTTTCCTTCCACAGCTCCGAGATTTATGGACTGGCTATATAGGATATAAGATATAGGATACTGTGCCACCGTGCCACCCACTGACTAGCTATAAGATATAGCCAGTCAGTGGGCGGCACGGTGGCACAGTGGTTAGCACTGCTGCCTCACAGCGCCAGAGACCCAGGTTCAATTCCCGACTCAGGCGACTGACTGTGTGGAGTTTGCACATTCTCCCCGTGTCTGTGTGGGTTTCCTCCGGGTGCTCCGGTTTCCTCCCACAGTCCAAAGATGTGCACGTCAAGTGAATTGGCCATACTAAATTGCCCGTAGTGTTAGGTAAGGGGTAAATGTACGGGAATGGGTGGGTTACGCTTCGGCGGGTCGTTGTGGACTTGTTGGGCCGAAGGGCCTGTTTCCACACTGTAAGTAATCTAATCTTATCTAATCTAAGATATCACCACCAAAGCTGCCACTGAGGCTGCCAAAGGGAGGGTTTCCAGACCAGTCCCATCACACCCTCCTCCACCACAGCCACTAAAAGGAGAATATTGATGCAAATGAGAACTGAAAAAATGAAATAAAATAAAGCGAAGAAGAATGCAGCCAGTCAGGGGAGTGGGAGTGGGACCACACGATAACAGAGCCCAAACTTCCTATCCCAGCAGCATCTTAAGGCTAAGAAGAAATTTTATAGAAGCTCTTGCCAAATCATATGGGGTCTGGACAGAGAGGACAAGGAGGAACTGATGCATCCATAAAAGAAGGAAGAAGGCGCAGACTAAAAGCAACTTGCAAAAACCTAAGTATGATAATCACTCACAGAGCACGTGTACTGCCTGGACGTGTGGCAGAGGTAGGTTCAATTGAGGTGGTCATGAAGACATTAGAGAATTATTTGAATTGAAACAACACACAGGGCCAAAGGGAAATGGCAAGTGATTGACAATAAATCATTCGAAGACCAGGGCAGACAAGGATGGATCAAAAAGCCTTCTTCCACACCAGAACAATTCTGTGATTCTATGAGACATTAACCTAAGTGGATGGGAATGGGATGGATACAGGAGGGTTCAGTGGGAGGTAATGTGATTGAAATTTTAGTTTCCTTTCTCTTAAAAAAAATGAAAGCAGTTGTACGAATTATTACACTGCTGTCTTGACAACTGTGGTAGGAAAAATGTTGGAGTTTATTATAAAGGAAGCAATTCAGCATGGAGTGAGAACAAGGCAATAAATCAGAGCTACAGGTTTATGAAAGGCAAATGAAGCCTAAAAATGTAGTGGGATTCTATGAAGCTGTAACAAGAGTTACTGAATGATGATAATCTAGACTTTGAGAAGGTATTTAATAAAATCCTTCACAGGAGCGAGGCTAAATTTAAAGCTTGCAATATTCAGAGTGAAGCTGTAATAGGTATTACTTGATAGTTAATAGGCAGCAAAGATTAAATGTTAATGATAATAATTCTAATTGGGTAGCAGTGACTATAATATTAATTCAAGACTTGTGTGTGGAATATCCAAATTTACAACATCCCTGAGTTCAAAGCACCATTCAGATTTACAGCTCAGATGAAGATTATTTGGATAGTTTTATTTTGCGATACAAACTTGGAGGGGGGAATGTGCATTGGGTGAGTGATGGGTGTGGAGGGGGGCTGAATGAAAGATATATTGCCCACCGTTGTGGTTCTGTTCGCCGAGCTGGGAATTTGTGTTGCAGACGTTTCGTCCCCTGTCTAGGTGACATCCTCAGTGCTTGGGAGCCTCCTGTGAAGAGCTTCTGTGATGTTTCCTCCGGCATTTATAGTAATTTGTATTTGCCGCTTCCGGTTGTCAGTTCCAGCTGTCCGCTGCAGTGGCCGGTATATTGGGTCCAGGTCGATGTGCTTATTGATTGAATCTGTGGATGAGTGCCATGCCTCTAGGAATTCCCTGGCTGTTCTCTGTTTGGCTTGACCTATAATAGTAGTGTTGTCCCAGTCGAACTCATGTTGCTTATCATCTGCGTG
>NC_057728.1:58019002-58038227 GCF_004010195.1 Chiloscyllium plagiosum | reverse complement strand
TATATTGGGTCCAGGTTGATGTGCTTATTGATTGAATCTGTGGATGAGTGCCCTGCCTCTAGGAATTCCCTGGCTGTTCTCTGTTTGGCTTGCCCTATAATGGTAGTGTTGTCCCAGTCGAATTCATGTTGCTTGTCATCTGTGTGTGTGGCTACTAAGGATAGCTGGTCATGCCGTTTTGTACACCAACTAGCCACGAAACGACATGACCAGCTATCCTTAGTAGTCACACACTCAGATGCCAAGCAACATGAGTTTGACTGGGACAACACTACTATTATAGGACAAGCCAAACAGAGAACAGCCAGGGAATTCCTAGAGGCATGGCACTCATCCACAGATTCAATCAATAAGCACATCGACCTGGACCCAATATACCGACCACTGCAGCGGACAGCTGGAACTGACAACCGGAAGCGGCAGATACAAATTACTATAAATGCTGGAGGAAAGATCACAGAAGCGCTTCATAGGAGGCTCCCAAGCACTGAGGATGTCACCCAGACAGGGGACGAAACGTCTGCAACACAAATACCCAGCTCGGCGAACAGAACCACAACAACGAGCACCCAAGCTACAAATCTTCTCCCAAACTTTGAATATTGCCCACCCCATTACAAAACCCGCCTGATTCTCACTGCATTCACTTCTCTACCCATAATCCGCTACTCCAGATCTTCCATGCCATTCACTATACAGAATCCTTTAGCTCATTCACTCATCCCTGTTTGCAAGAAACATTGGAATTCAATGCCCACTGAAAGATTTGCGAGGGCACTACCCCAGCTGTAAGCCCCTCCTTTCAAAAACAAAGTTATGTCATTCCTGGAAATACCATGAAATCGGTAAAGCTATTTGCATCTTGCCACTGCCAGGACACTAACCAAACACTTGCACTGCTAGCCTGGTATCCTTGTAGAAGTTGTTAGCCTCTTCCCTATCTCCTTATTTTTATTACAAACCGATCTATTGCAGCAATAGACAGCACAGGATGACAAAGGCGATGATGATGAGAATGAGGAGGATATGCCAGGCACCCCTGAGGAAGACAAGGCCTGAGGTCATGCCTCTCAGAATGCCATATCGACACATTGTGGACAGTAATAGTGTGCTGTCCTTCAGCAATGCAGCCATGCTCAGTGTCCAGCAATGGGACAGGAACCACTTTGATTCCATATCCCGTTATTACATCATAAAGATCCAACCACATAAAGATCCACAGAGTTGGTATCCCATTACCAAGTCACCTTTTATTTACACATGGAGTGTCCTTGACACTGATCCAGCTCCCTCAGAGCATGCTCTCAGTGTGAACAGAACCTCTGACAGTCCTGTTTATATCTGTCAGCCAGGGCTCCCTGATTGGACCGGATTAACAGCCCCAGTTGTGGAACTTGTATTCTATGAGGTCCACCTGGCCAACCTCATTACAATCACTACACCTCCCTCAATCCCAGCCCCTAGATGACATGTCAGAAGCAGCACAGTACCTATGGTTGGGAATAATGTTTAACTTTCTGCTTGATTTAATTTTGTGTTTCGTGTGTTAAGAATCAGGAGACATGACATATTTTAGTTATTCTTCGTCACTTGGTAAATAAGAAGTCCCAAGGCTTGTCTAGTTTCGTGCATTTTAATGAGGTTTTACAACTTCTGAAGAGGTGGAGGCCAGTGGTTTACTGAGGAAAGGAGGTTGGATTAAAAACAATGTAGTTGCCGAGTGACAGTGACCCAGAGCCTGACTGATTTAAACTCTGTATTGCTCAGCGTTTCTTCCCAGCATTTTTAATTTCATACACATTCAGTTCTGCTATTACACGTGTTTCTTCAACACAAGTTGGCTTTAACGTGACTGAAGGATTTAGACCATTATTTGTAAAAATGCAAACTTTCCTTACTTGTACTGGCTATAATGCAATTCCGGCCCCATTAGTTTAAATGGCACGTCTACTGTGCGATTTTCTTATGATGAGAGATCGCACATGTACAAAGTTATTGCGTTTTATCAGAACCGACCGTATCTACCCATTGTGTTTTAATGCACTGACTCCTGACATTTACTAGCTGTTCCCCACACTCCTTTTTATTTTCATCCACTCTGTACAGAAGCTTGTTGCTTCGCAATGTATCAGTTTTGTCACCAGTGCTGGCACAAGAAACATTAGCATTTCTCTTTGAAAAGGCCAACAGACAAACTGAAAAATGTCTGCATTTTATAATTTTGTGGAATGATTTCTGATACTTGATGGTTTTCTTAATTGTGTCATTTGCATCAATTGGAAAGAGTGCACTGATATTCAAGCCCCACTATTGTATAAGCCATGACAAATCTGTAAGCATACGACTGAAGCACCAAGATGGTCAATTGGCCTGATTGAGTGCTGTTCAGAACAAATGTAATTCATAGGCAAGAGTGTAATGCTGGAAAAGCACAGCAGATCAGGCAGCATCCGAGGAGGAGAATTGACATTTCGGGCATAAGCCCTTCATCAGGAATCTTATCCCCGAAACATCGATTCTCCTGCTCCTCAGATGCTGCCTGACCGGCTGTGCTTTTCCAGCACCACATTCTCGACTTTGATCTCCAGCATTTGCAGTCCTCATTTTCTCTAAATGTAATTCATACAAAGGTTTCCTCATTAGCAGGAAAATAACACGATGTATTGCAGTCAAACTTATTCTTTAACAAATGGCAAAAAATTAGTAATTTATTATAACACAATTTATACTATACTCCTTTAGAATTCTAGGCACACGCAAATAATCTCACACACAATCTCACAGGCGTATACTCACACACAATCTCACAGACACATACAATCTCTCTCTCACTCACACACACACGCACACACACACTATCTCACAGACGCATACAATCTCACACATACACACACACAATTTCATAAGCGCATACAATCTCACAGACACACACAATCTCACAGACATATAATCTCACACACACAATCTCACAGCCACATACACACATAGACACATACACACAGACACAGATATATACACATACACTTACAATTTCACAAATGAATACAATCTCACAGACACACATAATCTCACACACATACAATCTCACAGACACATACACACATAGACACACACACACATACACATATTCATCAATAAGACGGTTAAAAATACATGGCTTGAAATAAATATTATGGGTGGATAAGTATTGACGAGGGCAACGAATTCTGTCAATCTAGACCAGACATCAAGAATGGAAAGTTATTTCCTCAGTTTTGTTTTATTTATCAATGCTGATACTGATTGATTTTTGATCTTTAATTCAATATTTGATCTGGTGGATCCAGGTTTATTTCTTATACTTTCTTGTATTAGAATTCTTTCTTTTGAGTTCCTTGATATTTTTGTCTTTTCACTGACAGAGAGGAATGGTGAGCGATGCTTCTTGTTTCTAGTCTTTTGGATATCTGTATTCACAGGTCTGGTACAGACTGCAGCTGGATCAATGCAAAGGCTATCACTTGGCAGTTTCTCCATAAATCAAAGACTCCTGGTATCATTTTGCCTCATAGAGTATCCGCCTCATTGCTCCAAAACGTAGCATAGTCTCACATTGCCAAAGTGTACATCAAACAATATCACCTGCTCTTCAAATTGCAGAGAAAAAATAAACACTTTTAGTACTTTTTAGCTGTATCGGAGCATACAAATTCCATTTCTCAATACACAGTTGAGAAGATAAGACATGTGGTCACTTGCAATTGTTATTGAAGAAGATGCTGATACTGTCTATAATATTAGTAAACCTACACGTTGAATGTTAAGTCTTTATAGGTAATGTTCCCTTACATCGCAATAATACGTATCTATATAATAGATTAAAACACACACATTAACGCAATAAAATATCCAAGGCACTTTTCCAGGTGATTCATGAAGAAAAATAATGACTATCTCCAAAAATCCTTCATTAGCTGTAAAGAAGTTTTTGGGATGCACTAAGATTGCTAAAGGTGCTATATAAATGTATGTCTTACAATTATGCCTTTCCTGTTGGACAAACCAACTTGCTTAGTCATAGAACCACTGCAATTCCACCCTTAAACAATGTTTTGACAGGATTTTGAACAACGTAACAGAATCTAATCCAGTTGTTCCCTTACATCGTCATGTGCTTGATTTCCAAAATGGATGTTCGTGTTACCGCATTACAACCAAGGTGTGAGAGAGGATAACAAGAGAGAGTGAACTATTCAGACAGGATGAAAAATCCAAGGGGAGATGTTGCTCAAGTCACAAATGATTAATATTCTGTATCATGGCCAGAGAGTGTGAAGAGATATCCTAAAGAAAATTGTATTATATTCTATATTTCTGTGTTTAAATTCTATCGGTGTTTGATAAATGGAAAAGCTTATGGTCACATGACCATATTTCTAGAAGCTGCTGAACCCCCTGAATTGTGTAGACATTCCAGCCAAGGCCAATACATAGGACGTGAGCATGAACAAGCTGCTTCCTACCAGTTCTGGACAAAGAAACATCAAAACGCAATCTGTTAAAATTGTCATGAATTGCTACTAATATTTCTACTGTTCACAATGGAAACACTAATGAGCGAGGTAATGCTACACCGTTAGCGTAATGACCTTCCAATGAGCCCACTGAGAAAGGCCACCAGCATCTCAAATGCCCGTCTTTGTCACCTCAGAGCTGAATTTCTTAAGTATTCTGAGATTCTCCATGAATTGTTGTTTGACCTCCAGAGGGAGAGGTAGTGGGCAGGCAGCATACCTCAGACCCTCCATAATCTGGATCCAAGTTACTGGCTGGAAAGAAGCCAACACTTTGCCTGCAGGAAGGAAAAATGGCTGTGTTCAGTTCATTTGAGAAGCCGATAGCACACCGCCTTTCAGGAAGTTGTAATTTCGCTCATTTAGATTCCTTTTTAGATTTAAAAGGCATCAAAAAGAAAGGGGAGAAAGCAGGGATATGCTGAGATAGAGCATCAGCCATGATCAGATTTAACAGCATAGTGGCTCAAAGGGCCAAATAGCCTACTCCTGCTGCCAGTATCTGTGCTTCAGTCTAACTCATGTGAACTGATTGCTAACACTTTTGAATTTACCAAAAACATGTAATTCATATCCTATTTCTTCTCCTTTTCTTGTCTCTCTTAAATACTTGAATGCTTGTGTGTGTGTGTGTGTGTATGTGTGTGTGTGTCTGTGTGTGTGTCTGTATATCCATGTGTGCATTGACAGAGTGGCAAATGAACCTCCCCATGTTCTGAATGTATTGGTTAATAAACCATATAGTTGGTTTCACCTTCAAGGATTGTGCTGGGGGCTTGTCTGAAAAATTAAAACCTGAAAACAAAGGTTTGGGATACACCCTTCTGTCTGCCTAAGTAAGAGGCAGGAATTTAAAACAAATGGGATCTAGAAAATCATTGTATCAGGCATGAAAGGAAAAGCAAGTCTAATTTAAATTCATGTTAAATGGGGGAGCAGAGATCAATGGGCTGAATTGCCTATTCCTGCTCCTAGCTTTTATGTTCCTGTTCATTGTAATCTGGCTGGAGAATAGGCTACTGTCCGGTAGAACATGTGAAATCGCGACTGGGACATTTCCTAAATAAAAGGTTATTTTTTTTATTCAGCAAATTTCAAAGAGATCTGAGCTTCATGATTCCAGCAATGGTTCATTTTAAAATGCTCATTGTTGTATTCTAATGATTCCATAGATTTGCCTCTCCCCATTATGTGAGATTCTCCACCTCTGCAACTTTCTGACCACTCTGCTTTCTATCAATTTTGGCCTCTCTACCATCCCAAATATCTTCTATCCATCCATTTCTGGTCATACTTGGAAGTGTTAATCCCTGAATATCTGGAATTTCCTCGCTAGATTGTTTTCTTATTCATTCATGGGGTGTGGAAATCACTGGCCCAGCATTTATTGCCCATCTCTTATTGCCCAAAGAGCAGGTGAGAATCAACCACACTGCCGTGGGCCAGGAGTCACGTGTAGGCCAGAGAATGTAAGGACGGTAGTTTCTTTCCCTAAGGGACACTACGAACCTCTGTCTCTACCTATCTCACTCTCTCAAAAAAAACTATTGAAAAATAAGGATCATTT
Organism: Chiloscyllium plagiosum; assembly: GCF_004010195.1. Taxonomy (NCBI): domain Eukaryota; kingdom Metazoa; phylum Chordata; class Chondrichthyes; order Orectolobiformes; family Hemiscylliidae; genus Chiloscyllium; species Chiloscyllium plagiosum. The sequence goes on along the minus strand of NC_057728.1, from coordinate 58,032,107 downwards.
GGCAATAAAGAAGGCAAATACAGTGATAATATTTATTTCAAGAGGGCTAGAATACAAGAACAAAAATGTACTACTGAGGCCCTGGTCAGACAGCATTTGGAATATTGTGAGCAGCTTTGGACGCCATACCTAAGGAAGGATGTGCTGACGTCAAAGAGGGTCCAAATGAGGTTTACAAATGATCCCTGGGATAAAGGGCTTGTCAATGAGGAGTGGTCAAGGACTCTGGGTCTGTACTCAATGGAGTTCAGAAGGATGAGGGATATCTGATTGAAACTTACAGTATACTGAGAGACCTGGATAGTGTGGACATGGAGAAGATGCTGCCACTAGTAGGAGACATGAGGACCTGGGGACACAGCCTCAGAGTGAAGGGACAACCCTTTAGAACTGAGATGAGGAGAAATTTCTTCAACCAGAGGGTGGGGAATCTGTGAAACTCATTACCATCGATGCCAAGACATTGAGTGTATTTAAGACAGAGTTGGAAAGGTTCTTGATTAATAAGGGGATCAAGGGTTATGGGGAGAAAGCAGGAGAATGGCGTTGAGAAACATATGAAACAGTGGAGTAGGCTTGATGGGCTGAATGGCCTAATCTTGCTGCTATGTCTTATCGTGGAACCCTACAGTGAGAAAGCAGGCCATTTGGCCCAAATCGACCCTCCAAAAAGCATCTCCTGCAAACCCTGCATCTGTAAACCTGCATTTCTCATGGCTAATCTATATACCCTGCACATCCCTGGGCAATTTAGTATGGCCAACCCATCCTAACTTGCACATCTTTAGACTGTGGAAGGAAACCTGCACAGTCAGGAACAAATGTGCAAACTCTACTCAGACAATCACCAAGACTGGAATCAAAACCATGTCTCTAGCACTATGAGGCAGCAGTGCTAGCCACTGTGCCACCTCAGGTTAGGATCTTAGACTGAACCCTTCATCACCCATCCCAACATCTCTTCATGTAATTGAGCATCAAATACTTCACTCTTGTGAAATACCTTGAAAGGTTAAATAATGTCAACAATTTTACTTGAAAGTAAATTGCAGGAGAAAGGGAAAGTGTTCTGTCTGTAGCTGGATATGAAGTGAATCTAAATAAAACAAGTTGTGGTAACTCATTATTATACTCGTAAGTTTCTCTCCACAAGTTAATGAGGAGCGATATTTTTAGATCTGTGGTCCATTATCAATTCTTTTTTGTAAAGTTTCAATAATGATTGCTCTCGTGATTAGAAGCATTTTTCTTTTTGCTGAGTCATGCGTAGCCACCATCAGTGCTGAGATATTCCGGTGGTATCCACTGTTGGAGTAACACTGGGCTGTGTTTCCCTCATCAAGAATAATGACAGCTTCGGACCCAGAGCTCGTAAACCACGTCCAAAACATAAAGTCAACAGATCTGAACATGAACCACCATTTATATGCCAGTCATTGCCCACTCTTGCGTGAAGTGAGCATTTAACTGCTATGTGGCTCAACAGCCAGTAGCTGATATGTGGCAAGCATTCGAAAACACAGAGAAGTCAAGAGAAATTATCCAAAATGACTCATGCCCCACCCCACTTCACTCAAAACATCCACACTGCTTTGCGGGTGTGTTTGTTTGCAAATGGAATGAATTAATTCTCACGCCTTGTCTTAATTTCTGGACAGATGGTGTGAACAGGGCTGACTGATGCTTAGTGCTGCCCCTCAGCTTGTCAGAGCTTATTTATTGTGGAGGAAACAGGCTCTGAAGGCTGATTATTTGCTCCATTTAGTAGCAGGGAGATTAACCTCTGATTCCTCACTGATGACTCAGCAGGTAGTTCCATTTTTGTGTTAAAAATAAACATTCAAAAAATGATGTTGGTCTCCAACCTTAACAAGACCAATTAAGAAGCCAATTTGCTTTATTAGACCCAAGAGGAAGAGGCAATCATTCCACACCACTGGCTTCAAATAATAATCACCCAATGGCTTTAGTAAATTCAATTTGGATCTAGTGCTGCCATGTTTTGGTTAATTTTGGACTCTCGTGTATCATTTTTACTTTTAAGAGTTAGGGCTATCAAAGGGCTCATGTGTAATGTAATAGTGAATTCTCAACGGAATATATTTCAAACTCATCAGTATGAGTTCTTGCAGTATAACATTATTGATCTACTGTCCTAGAATCATAGAGTCATAGAGATGTACAGCACAGAAACAGACCCTTCAGTCCAACTCCGTCCACGCTGACCAGATATCCCAACCCAATCTAGTCCCACCTGCCAGCAATCGGCCCATATCCCTCCAAACCCTTTCTATTCATATACCCATTCAGATGTCTTTTAAATATTGTAATTGTACCAGTCTCCACCACTTCCTCTGGCAGCCCATTCCACACACACACCATCCTCTGCGTGAAAAAGTTGCCCCTTAGGTCTCTTTTATATCTTTCCCCTCTCAACCTAAACCTATGCCCTCTAGTTCTGGACTCCCCTACCCCAGGGAAGAGACTTTGTCTATTTATCCTATTCATGCCTCTCATAATTTTGCAAACTTCTATAAGGTCACCCCTCAGCCTCCGACGCTCCAGGAAAAACAGCCCTCCTTATAGTTCAAATCCTCCAACCCTGGCAACATCCTTGTAAATCTTTTCTGAACCCTTTCAAGTGTCACAACACCTTTCTGATAGGAAGGAGACCAGAATTGCATGCAATTTTCCAAAAGTGGCCTAACCAATGTCCTGTACAGTTGAAACATGACCTCCCAACTCCTATACACAATGCTCTGACCAATAAAGGAAAGCATACCAAACACCTTCTTCACTATCCTACCTACCTGCGACTCCACTTTCAAGGAGCTATGAACCTGCACTCCAAGGTCTCTTTGTTCAGCAACACTCCTCATGACCTTACCATTAAGTGTGTAAGTCCTGCTAAGATTTGCTTTCCCAAAATGCAGCACATCACATTTATCTAAATTATTAAATAAGAGAAGAGAAAAAAATACTTGACAACGTTTGATGGATTCCCATCTCTGCCTGGACAGAATGGATAAGAGGAGGTGATGGCCTAGTAGGATGATCACTGGACTGTTAACTCAGTGTCCTGGGCGCCTGGGTTCCAGTCCTGCTATGGCAGATGGAAGAGTTTGAATCCAATAAACATCTGGAAAATGACAAACATGAATCAGTTGTCAGGAAAACCCATCTGGTTCATTAAAGCCTTTTAGGGAAGGAAGCTGCCATCCTTACCTGGTCTGGCCTTTATGTGACTCCAGACCCACCTGCAATGTGGTTGACTTTCAACTGGCCTCTGGACAATTAGGGATGGGGAATAAATGCTGGCCTAGCCAGAGACACCCCCTCCCTGGGAATGAATGCTTATATTTTAAAAATTGTCAAAGTTATCAACCAATTTTCCGATATGCTTCTCAACCTCACTCCAACTGTGTGTTGTTCAGTGTTTGTATTAAATATACTATTATGAAGCACCTTGGAACATTTCCCACATTATAAGCATTATATAAATGCAAACTGTTGGTGTATGGATCAGCTGAGAACGACAATGGGCACATGGCTCATAAAAATTGCATTGTTTGAGATGGATGACCTTCGCAACTTTTGTGATAATGTAAATGTTTACCCAACCCACCACACTAGTTCAACAAAAGGCCAAAGGCAAATACAATCCAAATGACAGACATCAGTATGAGAGTCACAGAGAATGATGGAACACTAGGAAACTATTTAGGTCATCATCTTTCTGAGAGAGCTAAGCAATCAGCCCCATTTTCCTGGTGTGTCTCCAATTGCCTTGTATTTTTAAAGGGTCAGTCGTACAATATAGATTCACTTCCCCTTGATACTATATTGGCATTGGAGGCAGAGCAGAGAAGGCTCAGTTGGTTATTCCCAAGAGTGGAAGGATACGCTTTATGAGGATATGTTGTGTAGGGTTTGTACGAGAACTCACTTGAAACATCATTGAAATGTATGAGATTGTTGAAATATATAAGATCCTTCAAGCACTTGACATGCCGAGTGGTTGTTTTCCTTGTGGGAGAGTCTAGGAGCATCATCTCATTGAAGACAAAAATGAGGAAGAATTCTTTCTCTCAGAGGGCAGTAAGTCTCTCCCACAGAGGGCTGCAGAACTCTGCGTATTCAAGGCTGAGAGAGACAGTTAGTAAATCAGTATCAAGGGGAATGGGGCAAAACCAGAAAACTGGAGTTGATGATTATCAGATCGTCCATGATCTCAATGAGTGGCAGGGCAGACTCTTTGGGCTGAATGGCCTATTCTGTCCGCCATCTCATGATGTTATGTGTGGAATTGCGTCTACCTTAAACCTTAGCTCAAACCTTAACCCTAAGCCTAAACACTAAATCCTAACCTGGAACATAATTCTAACCCTAATCCTAATCCAAACCTTAATTCAAACCCGAATGCTCATTCTCAGCTTAATCCTAACCTTCACCTTAATCCTAACACGGGCAGTATTCCTAACCCTAACCCTAACCTTATTGGGGCCGCTCACTTGCTCTCCCAGTGCCCAATCAACTGACACCGATTGGCATGTCAATAGTATGCACCCTTCCCTTGCTGCACCTTGTTTAACATAGTCACTGAACCAGGCAGCTGGCCAGAACCAAAGGTCTGTTCACTTAGTCATACCTCAGTGTGCCATGTCAGTCCGGCATCTGTTCCACGTGGCAGTAGTGTTTGTGACAAACTGATGGCATCTGCAGCAGCCAGTGGAAAATTTCTGAATCTTAGAGGAGTGGTGTGCAGTGAAGTTCACGGGGATACACGTCAGTCAGAGGTTCCCCAGTTGGTTTAGTCAAGGACAACTCCCCCAGACCAGTGACAGACTTCAACCATGGTTAGGTGTCTGATGGAGGTTTGAATGTGCTGCCGGGGAAGGCTGTAGAAGCAGACATGATAGCAATGTTTAAGAGGCATTTGGATAGACACACATGAACAGGCAGGGAATAGAGGGATACGGACCATAGGCAGACAGATGGGATTAGTTGAGAATGGCATCATTTTAGCACAGCCATAGAACATAGAACATAGAACATGGAACATAAAACATTAGAATGCAGTACAGACCCTTCAGCCCTCGATGTTGCACCAATCTGTGAAACCAATCTGAAGCTCATCTAACCGATACTATTCCATTCTCATCCATATGTCTATCAAATGACTATTTAAATGCCCTTAAAGTTGGTGAGTCTATTACTGTTGCAGGAAGGGCATTCATCGCCCCCACTACTCTCTGTTAAAGAAACTACCTCTGACATCTGTCCTATATCTCTCACCCCTCAATTTAAAGCTATATCCCGTTGTGCTAGACATCACCATCCAAGGAAAAAGACTCTCACTGTCCACCCTACCTAACCCTCTGATTATCTTACATGTCTCAATTAAGTCACCTCTCAACATTCTTCTCTCTAACAAAAACAGCCTCAAGTTCCTCAGCTCACTGTCCACCCTGCCTAACCCTCTGATTATCTTATATGTCTCAATTAAGTCACCTCTCAACATTCTTCTCTCTAACAAAAACAGCCTTTCCTTGTAAGACCTTCTCTCCATACCAGGCAACATCCTAGTAAATCTCCTCTGAACCCTTTCTAAAGCTTCCACATTCTTCCTATAATGCGGTGACCAGAACTGTACGCAATACTCCAAATGTGGCTACACCACAGTTTTGTACAGCTGCAGCATGATCTCATGGTTCTGAAATGCAATCCCTCTACTAATAAAAGCTATGGGCGGCACGGTGGCACAGTGGTTAGCACTGCTGCCTCACAGCGCCAGAGACCCGGGGGTGACCAGAACTGTACGCAATACTCCAAATGTGGCTACACCACAGTTTTGTACAGCTGCAGCATGCTCTCATGGTTCTGAAATGCACTCCCTCTACTAATAAAAGCTAACACACCGTAGGCCTTCTTAACAATCCTATCAATCTTGGTGGCAACTTTCAGGGATCCATGTACCTGGACACCAAGATCTCTCTACTCATGGGCCTGTTTCCACACTGTAAGTAATCTAATCTAATCTCAAAACAAAACCGTAGGCCTTCTTAACAATCCTATCAATCTTGGTGGCAACTTTCAGGGATCCATGTACCTGGACACCAAGATCTCTCTACTCATGTCCACTACCAAGAATCTTACTATTAGCCCAGTATATGGTGAACTGAAGAGCCTGTTCCTGTGTTGCACTGTTCTATTACATAAAGGAGAGATGAATGAGTAAGATAGAAATGCTGGTGCATATGGGGGCAACGTGTTGAGTTATTGCGAGGGAGTGAGGAGGCAGCATGCAGAGTTAGTGGCGTGTGATTCGGCTGAGGAAGGAGGGTTTTGCACCAACTGGGGTGGGTGGGGGGGCGAGGGGAGGTAAGAGCATGAGCCTTGGCAGGAGGTGGGTGTAGTGCTAGGGATGGAGTGAGGATGAGGATGGAGGGAAATTGACACTTACCTTTGTGGAGTGGAGAAGGGCATCGACTTTCTTCCTGCAGTACAGCCCGGTCCTCCCCAACTAAGCTGGCATTGCCTGGTGTGTGCCACCCTCTTTGATGGTCCCCTGGGGACAGAACATCCCTGAATCACTCAGGTCCCTATCCCAAGAAACAAGATGCCAGCCTATTCTTCTCCACCATCACTCCTCACTGCTTGCATGACCAACTGCCAAATGCCAGCACTCCTCCCCATGAGCAACATGCAATCAAAGATGGCAAGGACGGAAAGGAAGCTAGTTTTTGGGCAGATGATTGCTAAGTGATGAGTTGTTCCAGGAACAGTCAGGGTAAGATGGAGCAGAAATCTGATGTCACATATGCCAAGGGGTAGGAGTGACGATTACCAGTGCATTTGGCAAAATTCAATGAGCAGACACTTGTTCATGCTGGCAGTGAGAATGTCTCCATAAAACCTGAGCTGAGCCAGAATACCGTAAGATTCAGTCCATGGTCTTACACTGTCAACATAGCTGATGGCCTCAAGGTCTCTCAAAATCCAACAATATCGGAAGAGCTTTTGATTTGCATCAAAATGTCTAGTGCTTACTTCCAAGAAGGTTGTGGAAGAACTGTATCGAAGGAATCAAATTGATTAATTTTATTTAGGACAGTTAGATTTTACACCCTCCTTGTGTGATGCCTCACTGGGGCAGCTCACTGGAAATCAAGCCCAGAGTCAGCACAAAATGTACTGTTTTTACAAAAAGTATGCAGGAATCCTCCATTTAACTGACTTTTATACCCAATTGTTACAAAGCACAAACCAGGTTTCTTTATTTACCAATTATTATTCATTGCAAATAAATTAACTCTAGCTATGATATGAATATTGGCATATAATTCTCTAAGAGTTATAATGTGGTGGTGCCAGTGTCAGATTGGAGTGGACCAAGTCAGAAGTCACATGACACCAGTTATAGTCCAACAGGTTTAATTAAAATCACAAACTTTCAGAGTGTCACTCCTTCATGACTTTATCTGTTGGACTATAACCTGGTGTTGTGTGATTTCTGACTCTCTATGAGTTGAAACTCTAAACCTCGCATGCATACACACATACAGACAGACATAAACAAATAGAAAAAAGAACGGGTGTTATGGATAGATGGAAAGACCGAGAAGGCAGTTCAATGACCCTTGTTTACACAAGTTGCTGAGGTTGTGCTTGTGCTATTCAGAATGCTGCTTCTCAATCTTCCTTCTTTCACTTGTCTGTATACTTGTTTGCAAAAGGCACAGGGTGACTGGTTTATACACAAATTTATTAATTAAAAGTCACTGCTTACAGCAACAGGTAGAGGAATAAACCGACTCTGTTCAGGCTTGAGATGCTTTTTATTACAGAACAAAAGCAGCTCCTTCCCTTTTGAAGATCTGATAGACTCTGTCCTGAACACTCAAACCCCCAAGCTGTACAGCAACATGTGAACCAATCACATCATTGTTGGCAGGCGGGAGGCTTTATCATCAATAACTGGTCACCATTTCCCAATCCAATCAGTTGCTTATTGCTGACCAATCCTCCAGTTGTACACAGCCCCCTGGGTCCAGTTTATTTGTGCCTAGACGTTCTCCACTGCTTGTAAAAGCAGCTGTGTAAACAGAACTTAAAACGAGTGTCATATTATGTGTGTTTATAAAGTTCAGTAATCTTTCACCCATACTTTGTTTTTAAACCAGTCCCATTTCCCATTTCAGTCCACAAGTAAAAATACAGAAAAATAAAAAGACATAGCTGACACACTTGTGGACACATTATGGTCTGACTAATGGATTAAGAAATAGCTGTTGCATCCCCTAAAGGTTTTGATTTGAATCATTGCTTAAAAGACAAACCAATCAAAGCTTTACGTCTTGCATTCATCAACAGCTTGGACTTTTTATCAATATTTAATTTCTATAACTAAGCAGTTTTTGTGTTTGTGTAGTCTCAGTGCAGAGGCTAATTCACTTACAATGCAATCTGGTAAGCCCACGTCAGTTAAGTAGCTTATAAAATAAATAGAAGATTTCCACCATATCTAAGCCACTCTTTGTTCCCAGGTTCAGTTTACAGTGCATTATTAGGACAACTTTTATGCTGTATCTTTCATGACAACATATTGAAAGAAATAATGTGCACTACAGATGCCACCAACATTAAATTCAGTCTTCACTCTACCCCCGAGGCCTGTGCTTAATGACCAAGTTCATCTCCTTCCTTTATTTTTAGTCAAAGGCTCCCATGTGTGCCCTGACGCCAATCTCAAGACCCAGTTTGATTAGCTCCAGGCTTTGAGTTCTGTTTGTAATCTGTCCCAGTCTCTGATTCCTGAATGCAATTACTGTGCATCTGTATTGTTCATCTGTCAATTCTTACAGTCTATCTAACCAATCTCTAATATTATTTATGCTTATCTCCCTTCCATGCAATATTGACAGGATATGGAAAGCAAGCCAGATGCTGGTGGAAAGGAAAAAAGAGGTGAATAATACTCAAATTTATGGAATACAAGAAAACAACTGATAAAAGAAGGTGATATTTTGACTCTATATTCAACATTCTTGTATACCACATATGTATTCTTCAGAAAGAAAGGTGTATACGTTTAGTTTCCTTTCTAGAGATGTGCTAACACTATGTTACTGGATGAGTAATCCAGAAGTCTGGACAAATCATACAGAGTTATTGAGTTCAAATCCCATCATGGCATTTTATCAGTTAATTAAATAAAATGAAAATTAAAAATAAAAATAAAAATAAAAAATAAATTTAAAAATAAATTAATTAAATAAAACATAGGCATCGGTAACAGTGACATGAAACTATGAGATTAGCCCAAACCCCCAGATAGTCTTTATAGAGAGAAATAGAGTTAAGTTTTCCTGTGCAAAGTGGTTTTTTTTGTGAGTCTTTAGACTCAAGGTATTAACTTGGTTTCTCTCTGACAGACTTGCACATTTTGTCCAGCACTATCTGTTTTTATTTCAAACTTCCAATATCTGAAGTACTTTGCTTTAATTAATGCCTTTACTTATTTGATCTGCGTGTGACTTCAGACCCAAAGCACTGTGGTTGACATTAAAAAAGGGAAAAGAAACCAAATCATTCATGAGAAACTGGTGAAGACAAACATTGTGAAATTTGCGTCAAGAGTGTGGTGCTGGAAAAACACAGCAGGTCAGACAGCATCTGAGAAGCAGGAAAATCGACGCTTCGGGCAAAAGCCCTTCAGGAATTCTGATGAAGGGCTTTTGCCCGAAATGTTGATTTTCCTGCTCCTCGGATGCTGCCTGACCTGCTGTGCTTTTCCAGCACCACACTCTTGACTCTAATCTTCAGCATCTGCAGTACTTACTTTCACCCATTGTGAAATTTACTCTGGTTTTCACGATTAAAGCAGTCATAGAATATAGGAATGGGAGGAAGCCATTCAGTCCCTCAAGCCTGTTTCACCATTCAATGAGGTCATGGCTGACCTGTGGCTTAACTCCATAGACTTGCTTTTGCTCCTTAATACCTTCCTCAACAAAAATTTAAGAGTCTAATGATTACCATCAAAACTGGTGCTGATTGTTGGAAAATCCCATCTGGTTCACTAACTTCCTTTAGGTGCACAAAATCTGCCATCATTACCCAGGTTAGCCAACCTTCCACACTCACAGCAATGTGGTTGACTCTTGACTGCTCCCTGGGCATTTAGGAATAGGCATTAAATGTTGGCTTAAACAGTGATTCCCACACCTCATGAATGATTTTTTTTTAATTACATTTCAATGACTGTTGGTAGAGAGGAAAATTGATAAGTTGGAGACATACAGCTTTAATTCCCACCATTTCAATGATTAGCCCAAGACAAATCATATTACATTAACTTTATAACACAGAAAGCAGCCATTCAACTGAAACATATTCGACTCGCCTTCTCATCTTCATCTTCATCTATTGGCACAGCCTCCTATTTCATTCTCCTTCATGGGTTTATTTAGTTTCTCCTTAAAATGCATCTCTGCCAATAACCTCAAACACACTGTTTATGAACAATTTCCACATTTTCACCATTTCCTGGGTACAGAGGTTTATATTTTCTTGAATTGCCTGTTGAGTTTATCAGTGACTAACATATATCACATCGCCATCATTTATCTTTGTTAGTACAAGGTAGAATAAATGTGATTGTAAGAAATGGTCTTGGAACGGAAGAGGTGTCAGCCAGATAGCTCCTCCCCAACAATAGCTATACTGTAGGAATGAGAATGAATCAGGAGGTAAATAGGATCTGTGTTTTTAAAAAAAGCAACACATTAATCACAGTTATGCACAATATTTATATAGATTGGAAAAATCAAACTGGCAAAGGTAGCCAAAAGGAAGAATTCATAGACTATTCATGGGGCAGTTTGGTGAAAAAAATGCATAGTGAATCCAACCAGGGATATCCAATCAAGTTATTTTAGATTTGGTAATGCATAATGAAGCAGCTTTAATGTATGATCTCAGAGTAAGCAAGCTCTATTGCATTTCAATAATACAAACAAGGCCAGAACCTATGCAATTAATGCAAGGCCCTGGGTAGTGTTGCAGAACAGAGAGACCTAGGAATTCAGTACTTCCCTTTTTGAAAATTGCATCATAGGTGGACAGGGTGGTTAAAAATGCATTTAGCAAACTTGCCTTCATCACTCAGACCTTTGAGTATCAGAGTTGGAATGTCACGTTAAGGTTGTACAGGGAATTGGCAAGGCTTCTTCTGGAGTAATGTGCAATTCTGGTCACTCTCTTAGAGTAAAGATATTATTAAATGTAGAAGGTTCAGAAAAGATTTACCAGAATGTTACAGGGAAAGCAGGGCTTGAGATATAACAATAGACTGGATAGGCTGGAGCGTTTTTCACTGCAATGTAAGAAATTGAGGGGTGACCTTATTGAGATTTATAAGATCATGAGGAACATAAATAAGTTTATGACAGGGCTCTTTTCCCTCAAGTGGGGGAGTTCAAAACGAAGGGCATTTTTTAAGGTGAGAGGAGAAAGATACAAAACAGATCTGAGGGGCAACTATTTTACACAGAGAGTGGTTCGCGTGTGGAATGAACTGCCAGAGGAAGTGATGGATTAAAGTATAGTTACAACTTTTAGAAGACATTTGGATAAGTACGTGAATAAGAAAGGCTTGGAGGGATGTGAGCCAAGCACAGACGGGTGGGACTAGTTTAATTTGGGATTATGGTCAGCATGGACTGGTTGGACTGAAGGGTCTGTTCCATGCTGTGTGACCCTATGACTCCTCAGAAACAGTCATCGTAACATGGGAGAATTCAGTACCCAGTTTGAGAATTAGAAAATTGAATCAAAAACAACTGTGGTAAAAGAAAAACAAGGGTATTTACAAAAGAATGAGTCCAGCGTTGGGTGGAGTGTTCTGGGAAAGGGGTTTAGCAGAAATGCAGAGCAGCAATGGCAGACATTTAAAAACGTAGGTCGTAACTCACAACAAAGATATAACACAAAGTCAAAGAATGATTCAAAGAAGGGGATAAACCAACCATAGTTAACCAAGGAAGTTAAGGCTGGTGCTAAATTGAATGAAACAGATATACAACATGGTAGAGCTGAGTGGTGAAGCAAAGGATTTGGAAAGTTTTACAAACAACAGAAGATTTTTAAAAAACTAAAGAAGGAGAATATAAGAATTGAGGGTGGCATAGCATATATTTAAATGGACTTCAAGCGCTTCATTAAATATATATAGAAGAAGAGATAGGAAAAACTGAGTATGAGCCCTTATAAGACGAGGCTGAGAAATGATAATGTGGAGCCAGGAAATAGCAGAGGAGTTGAATAAATACTTGGCATCTGACTTCTTGGTGGAACCATAAATAGCATCCTAAACATATGAAATAATGAAGGAGCAACAAATACAAAGGAAGTAAATACAGTCACTACCACTGAAGAAAAAGTGCTGTGGAAAATAACGGGGCTAAAGGCTGATAAGTCCCTTGGACCTGACAAGTTGCACACCAAGACTTTAATGGAGTAGTTATACAGATAGTGGATGTTACTGGTAGTAATCTCCAAAGAATCTCTAGATTCTAAAAATGTCTCAGAGGACTAGAAAATTACCAACATGTCACCCTTATTCAAAAGGGAAAAGTGAAGAAGAAGTAACGTGATGTTGCAAAATTATTAGAGTATTATGAATGAAATAATGGAAGTACAGATGTGATTAAGCAGAGGCAATACGACTTCATGAAGGAGATATTGTGCCTGACAAATTGTTTAGAATTCTTTGAGAAGGTAGCGAGCAGGGTAAATAAAGAGAATTAGTAAATACGGTCTACTTAGATTTCCAAAAGGCATTTGACAAGGTACCACACATTAGGCTACTTAATGAAAAATGAGCCCATGCTGTTGGAGGTCATATATTCGCATGGATAGAGAATTGGTGAACTACAGAGACTTACAATACAGAAAAAGCCCTTCAACCCATCAGGTCTGCATTGACAAAATCCCACTTTTCAGCATTTGGCTCATAGGCTTGAATGTTATTATATTTCAGGTGGTATTAGATTAGATTAGATTACTTACAGTGTGGAAACAGGCCCTTCGGCCCAACAAGTCC
>NC_057728.1:57983224-58018911 GCF_004010195.1 Chiloscyllium plagiosum | reverse complement strand
CGGGTCTCTGGCGCTGTGAGGCAGCAGTGCTAACCACTGTGCCACCGTGCCGCCCACATTTTAAAGATTGCGAGATTTCCTCAACTACTCTCCCAGGCAGTATGTTCCAAATTCCTACCTTCCTCTGGGTAAAAAGATTAATTTCTCAAATCCCCTCTAAACCTTCTGTTTTTCACCTTAAAATGATGCCTTCCCTTGCTATTGACTCTTTAACTAAAGGGAACAACTGCTTCCTATCTATCCTGTTCATGTCTCTCATAATCTTATACAACCATCATGTCAAGCTTCTAGTCATAGCTGAAATGCTCCATCCGAGGTAAAATCGTGATAAATCACCTCTGCACCCCCATCCAGTGCAATCACATCCTTCCTGTAGTGAGGTGATCAGAACTGTACAGAGTACTCCAGCTGTGGCCTAACCAACATATTGTACAGCTCCAACATAACCTCCCTACTCTTATAATCTATGCTATGATCAATAAAGACAAGTGTCTCGACTGCCTTACGAATTACACTACTGACCTATCTTGCCAATTTACGGGACAAACACCACAACATCTTTCTGTTCTTCTAAGCTTCCTAGTGTCCTCCTATTAATTAAGTACTTCCTTGTCTTATTACTTCTTCCATCTCACACTTATCAGGGTTAAATTCCATCGACCACTGATCTGCCCATCTGACCAATCCATTCAAATCTCTCAGTAATCAAAGACCTACTTTCTCAGTGTTAACTACCTGACCAATGTTGTGTCATCTAACTTGCCAAGCTACCCTGGATCCCATAAACTTTCATCTTTTTTTTATATCAGTGTTCCACCATGTAACCGGCTCTCTGCCTGTATTCCCGATGAAGGGCTTTTGCCCGAAATGTCGATTTTCCTGCTCCTCAGATGCTGCCTGAACTGCTGTGCTTTTCCAGCACCACTCTATTCCAGATTCTGGTTCCCAGCATCTGCAGTCATTGTTTTTACCACCATGTGACCTTGTCCAGTACTTTGCCAAAATCCTTCTAAACTACACCAACTGCGGTACCCTCATCAGCATAGCCGGTCATCTCCTCAAAAACATTAATCAAATTTCTTAGGTATGACCTCCCTCTGACAAAGCCATGCTGACTGGCCCTGATCAAACCTTGCCTTTCTCTCTTCCTTTCGATTAGCTTCCCTACCATTGATGCGACACTCATCAACTCTGAGTTGGAGTTCCTCAAGCAACCAAGCTTTGTTCTTTGTTCTTTGTTCAACCAACATTTTCTCCAGGTTTGGTCACTATTAACCACAATGGGGTCCACCAGCTCCCACATCATATAGCTGGCACCAGTTGTGTTGGGGGCAAAGCTTTCGGCAATCCTAGACAGGGTCGCGCTAACTAAGTTATGTGATGCCATTTGGATACCAAACATCATTTCCCTGGAGGGATCACTGAGACAGCACAAATGTGCCATTACAGAAAAAGAAAGATTCCTTGCCATCTTCTTACCCTGGTACGGTGTCGCCAAGCTAACCAGGGAATCTATCAATATGCCAGGTATCCTAGTACAGGTAGCAAATGATACCTCTCAGGGCCTGATTAAGATTAATGCTGAGATGGCTACCATCCAAACCACAGCGTTACAGAATAGGATGACCCTTGATTGGCTACCAGCTGAAAAAGGAGGTACATATGCATTCATTGGCAAGGAGTGTTGCACATACATTCCAGAGAATTCTGAAGAAATTACTGACTTAGCTGATCACATTCATAATGAAATAGTCAAACTCAAACAACCCCATCTTCGATCCTATGGAGTTGGCCAATGGGATGTCAGGGATCCCTGGGATCATCCATTTCCCAGGGGATAATAATTTTTATTGTCATTGTATGTCTGTGTTATCTTATTTTTGGCTTCTTCAAGTATCTCACAACTATAATTATGAAGAAGATGACTGCAGAAGGGCTACCAATCAAGACGATAGCCCTAATGTATACCATCAGGCCCACCGATTACTAATAGAATGGCAAAAGAAAATTACCAGCTCATCAAACAACAAGAAGAGGATTATGGATGTGACACTGCTGTAAGACTACATATCAATGTACTTTTATTTTACTTTTTGTTAATAATGTCCCTGAGGCCATTATCTGGCCGAGGCCTGTGGAAGCTGCCTGTTTTTTTGAGAGACACAAAATGGCTGCAGCATTTAGACAAAATAATGACCAACTGCTTTAAAAAACCTACTTCAGCATTTAACTGAAAAACAATTGTGCCTTTGAGAAGGGATTATTCCGAGGTAAAAGAGAGCATTATCTGAACAGAAAGATTCCAAAGAATGCAGAGACAGTGCGATTGGGAGATTCAAGGGTGAACAATTGGAAGATTTTGCAACAAACATTGAAGAAATGGTGGAATTGTAACTCATGAGGTGGAGATGGAGCTCAGAGAGAGAGACAGAGAGAGAGAACAGCAGTTAGGAAGACAAAGGGATGGATAACGGTGAGCCAAGGGGAAAGCAAAGCCGATAATAGGGACAATTATTAGGTGAAAATGGTTTGGTTTTGATTAAAGCAGTCCATGTCATGACAGGAGATAACATTATTTTCGCCATCTTGTGTTTTGTTAAAGTACGTTTTGTGTATGTGGACTGCATTTTCAAAGAAATCATGTGTTGTACTGTTCACTATGGGAGAAACATGAAGTACTCTCGTTGCTACTTTTGGATGAAAAATACTCTGTCCCCAAGGAGAAGAAGTTAAATTATCACCTACACAGTGAAGAGCTGATGATGGAGATCACACTCAGTGCTCTGAAGGCCTTGTGGTGAATTCCTTTGTAACAGTTCAATCAAATACGCATTTGTTCCTCAACTGACAGCCACATATGTCATTTTCTACAGAGCAACAGTACAGTGCCTATAGGAAAGCAAATGTGTTTTGTTCTCTGAAACCACAACAGGCAAGCTAGGTCAACAAGAATATGGGAATGGTGTGAGAACATAGAGTTGAAAGTCAATCATTTGTGACTGTATTGACTGGTCGAACGGGATTAAATGACTCCTCCTCCTTTTTCTTGTGGTTGTTGATGAGTCTTATTTTTGTAAATAATGGTGTCAATGTGGTGCCCTGTCCCTTCCCACCTTCAAAAGGAAGATGTCAACATGTCATTTTCCTTCAAAATCTCACCTTTGCCATTCAGCTCTGAGAGATTGCCTTTGCTCGGCTCCATTCCTATGTAAGTGAACTCATCTAATTTACCATCCTGCCTTGGAAACATTTCACCGCTCCCTCACTGTCGCTGAGTCAAAATCCTGGAATTCCCGCCCTAAAAGCACAGTGGATCTGCCCGCAGTGCAGGGACTGCAGCGGCTCAAGAAGACAGCTTACCACCATCTTTTAAAGGGCAACTAAGGAGCAGGCAATGACTCCCACCTTCCACAAGTGAATAAACACGAACGCCCAATGTACCTCTCGCAAAAGGATATCTTATCTCCTTTGCATTTCAAAAGCTGGAATCAATGCTTTATTACTTTTTTTTATTTCAAAAATATACTTTATTCATAAAATAATTTGATGGTCTGTACAGTTGGTCCTGCCATGCATATGTAAACATGTACATACAGAGATCAGAATTTATCATTTTTATACAGGTCTGTACATTTTTCAATCATATGCCCATATAATTAGCTGAGGCGTCAGCAGAGCCCAAATGACTGCATGGCCCCTCTATTCTTCGTTAGGCAGGCAGACTTTACACAGTGGTCTTTCCCCACCGCGCCTTGGCGGCAGCTGCCCCAAGCTTCAGCGCTTCCCTCAACACGTAGTCCTGGACCTTGGAATGTGCCAGTCTGCAGAACTCAGTCAGGGTCAACTCCTTCAGCTGCAAGATCAGCAGGTTTCGGACCACCCAGAGAGTGTCCTTCACCGAGTTGATGATCCTCCAGGCACAGTTGATGTCATTACTACTCATTGAAATGCAGTCCTTCAATGACGCAAGTTACAGAAATTCAGGCAATGACCAATTCCTGGTTACTAACGCTGAACATGACTTTTCTGTCAACTTGTCTTGACCTCTCAATTGTCTCTGTATCAGACTGTATTCTTGAAATGGAACTTGCTCAAATTCAATTTCTTCAGTTTTGGACACAGACTCTTCTTTCTTCCAATAATTTATACTCTTCTCTCCACTGCTTCTATCTCATGCATATTCCTGACAATATTGTCATCCTGTTTGACCTGAAATGAATATTAGATGAATTGTGGTGTCCATGACAAAGATAATTTGCTTCCACCGCCATAATGTTGCTAATTGTTCCTTCGACTTCAGATCCTTTTCCATTCAAACTGACATCCATGGCTTTTTCATTTCCAGATCTGACTACTACAATACTTTCTTTAATGATGTCCCATTTGCAAAGGTTCTTCTGCAAAATTCTCTTGTACCTTTCTTGTCTTGCTTGTCTGTCACTTGAGGTTTCGCTGGCCAGCATTGGCTCCCTGTTTGTCAACATTGCATCACATGTTTTTCCTTTTTGAAAATTGCCTCAAAATTCATCTCTTCATTCATGCTTTGAGTCACTCCTTCCAATCTCTCCTTCAGCATCCACTTTCTTTAGGTCAATCTGCAAGGCACCTCACTGTCCTGCTATCCACATTTAAGTCGGTTCAGCCAATTCCCATCCAGACCGAATGCCTTTTTAGCTCAAGCTGCTTATATAATCTTAAAGAAGCAAGGGAGTCAAGGGTTAGAGGGAAAAAGCAGGAAAACAGTTAGAAGGATTATCAGATCCATCATTGGTTAGCAGAGCAGACTCAACAGACTGAATGGCCTACTTCTGCTCCTGTATCTTATAGTCTTATGGTAGGAGCAGACACAAGCCATTCAGCTCAGTGAATGCCATTGCCATTCAATGAGGTCATGGCTGATCTGATCATCCTCAACTCCACTTTCCTTTCCCCTGTAACCCTCAGCTTCAGTCTATCTCAGCCTTGAATATACTCAATAGGCCAGCCTCAACAGCCCTCTGCAGTAGAAGAATTCCACAGATTCACAAAACTGAGTGAAGAAATTTCTCTGCATCTTTGTCTGGCGTATACAACTCCTCATTCTGAGATTATTCCCTCTCGTCCTAGACTCTCCCAAAAGGAGACACAATTTTTTCTAACTCTGCACTTTCAAGTCCCCTAAGAATCTTATATGTTCAATAGGGTTGCCTCTCAAGCTTCTAAATTCCAATGAATCCAGGCCCAAACTCTCCTTATAAGACAATACTTCCTTACCTGGTATTAGCTGAGTGAATTGAATTGATAGAGATTAATTCCTCCAATTAGCCAACAAATCTATTCCTGTTTTATCAAGCAATCAAAAGATGGTAGAAGGTGAGCTATATGGGCCTTGAATTTTTTTTCTCTCTCGTTTAACAATTCCTATGTTAACTGTCCAGAGCAGGAAACAGCTGCTCTTCCTTCAGATTCAATATGTAGCCTGTCCAACTGTGATCTATGTTTCGTGTGTGATCTTGGCCTTTCTCATTCAGCAATTGCTCCCTTCCTGTGCAATCCATCTCCTTTCTGAACAAAAGGTCCACGTGAACTGCAGGGGGAAACAAAACCCAGCCCCAGGAAAGAAGAGACAAGCAAGAAGCAACGTGAAAGCAAAATAAAAGAATACTGTCCTTAATGTAAACTCGTCAGAATTCTGTCTGTTGGTCTTGCATTGTGCGTATGTGCTGAAAGCTATCAGCTAAAGATTTTAATGTTGTGAACCTGCCTCATGTCCATTTCAAAAGCTGAAATAGCAAGCTAAGGGTATAGAAATGATTTACCACAATGTTGCCCTGTTTTGGAGGGTATTAATTATGGGGAGAGATTGGACAAACTTGGTTTGTTTTCATTTGAACATTGATGTATGGGGAGCGACCTGATAGAAGTTTACAAAATTATGAGAGGCATGGATAGAATGGATAGTTGGAGTCTTTTTTCCAGGATAGAAGTGTCAATTTTTCGGGCGCATAGGTTTAAGGTAAAAAGAGGTAAGTTTAAAGGAGATGTGAGAGGCAGGTTTATTACACTGAGGGTGGTGAATGCCTGGAATTGCCAGAGGAGATGGTGCAGGTGAATACAATGGCAGTGTTTAAGAGGCATCTTGATAGAAATATGAATAGGCAGACAGCATTGAAGCAAAAAGCTTTTAGCTTAGAAAAGGCGTCATGTGTCAGTGCAGGCTTTGTGGCAGAAGGGTCTGTTCCTGTAATATTCTGTTCTGAGTTTGTTCTAAAGCATATAACTGCCTGGAACTGGCCTCTTCCCACAGCTGTCCTCACCTCTGCAAAAATGAAGCAGCATGGACCCTTACCTGTAGGGTTATGCACATTCACCGTTTCTCGTCCCCAGGAAAAATCAACGCAGGCAGACCAGGATGCTGGCTATTTTATTTTGGGTGCTAACCTTAATGCCAATGTGGCCCAGTGAGCAAATATCTTTCCCAAAGTTTCCATCTTCCACATCCTGTTATTGACTTCAACCTCACAAAGCTTTTCAGGAAAACGGAATTAATCAATCAATCATAATTTTTAATTGCGCTATCAGCAGTCCGTTGAGCAGTTGGTGCGCAGATTTACATTTAAACTTGAAAGTGAAGCAATTTTTTTTTGGCAAGAAAAGGAATGGATGTTGTGCAGATGATGGATAAAGGCTTGTGTAGCCAAGTAACAGAAGTAAAGATTTCCCATCAGGACTGAAAATCAAGGAGAATATCAATCACTCTGTACGTATCCCTTTAGCTCCAACTAGATACATAACTGCCCATTTGACGCCTACTGCCTGAATCCCAGTGATTGGAAAGACTGTGTACTACTAACAGACTTAACTGCAGTCAGGGGAGGGTTTTGGGTAAAGTTTTGACTTCGGTTTAATGAACTTAATTACTCAAAGTTTTACAGTGCAGGACAAGGCCTTTCAGCTCATCATGCCTGCATTGGCTCATTTAATGAGCATCGTCGCTGATTATATTCGATAAAACAACATTGGCAAATTGGAAATCCATGAATTGTTTTCCAAAGTTTGGACTTCCTGGACCTACAAAATTAATTCTGATTTCTCTGCACAGATGCTGCCAGACCTGCTGAGCTTTTCCAGTAATTTCTGTCTCTGTATGAAAAAGTTGGCCCTTAGATCCCTTTTAAATCTTTCCCGTCTCACCCTAAACCCATGCCCTCTGGTTCTGGACTCCTCTACCCTGGGGAAAAAAAGACCTTAGCTATTCAACCTATCCATGCCCCTCATGATTTTATAAATCTCTATAAGGTCACCCCTCAGCCTCCGATGCTCCAGGGAAAACAGCCCCAGCCTATTCAACATTTCTCTATAGCTCCAACCCTCCAACCCTGGCAACATCCTTGTAAATCTTTTCTGAACCCTTTCAAGTTTCACAACATATTTGCTATAGTCTGGACTAGTGGCAGTTGAAAAGAATTAGCAGCAGCCTGTTTAGAAATAAATGAGTTTCCAATGTCCTGATAAGTTTAAACTACTTATGAACAACCTCTCTGCCAGTACAATGTTAACTTTACAAGCATGGAACTTCATTCACTGAGAAGGTAATTAAAAGGTAAAACTTTTAACTTACTCTTAACTGCTTACTTATACTTCAGCCTAATTTCCCAATTTACAAATAAAGTTATTTTACATGTTTTCTTTTATCTCTCTATTTTAATCCTATTGGTATTTCTTACTATTTGATTCACATCCTCCACAAAAATTATTTATAATTTATGTTTCCGCCTTACACTCCCTGGTTTTCAATCCGTATCTTGCAGTGAGGAGTCTCCACTCTAACTGACTGATGTTTTTCATCTTCATGGGCTGTAGAAGTGGGGGAGAAAAGCAACAGATTAATAAACTTCATGCTGACAAGCCCATGAACAGTCTCTGGGTAAGTGTATATGAGGATTACGATGAAGGTCATACAGACATGGCTGAAAGAAATTCTGAGCCATTTCATTCTTAATTAAAGCAAGCAATCTTTTCCTCTTAATTATAATATTTACAAAGAAAGATTTTTTCTTTCAAAATAGCTGATGTAGTTATTTTAATCATTTTATTTCCCAATAAGTTTTTTTCCAGAAATGTTCTCTATTTTACATTTCCACACATAATGTTTAGGCTTGTTGACTATTCCTTCTCTTTGACGAAAGCTATGCAATACATCAAACTCTCACTTCTATTTTTGAACCAATACATCCATGCATTTGACCATTAGACATTTTGTGAGCATTGTTTATAATCAAGTGGGGGAGGGGGATCATTAAATAGAATCCCCTCTTTTCAACTCGTGTCAGTCTCAATAAATACTTTTTCCTTTTTAGCGTGCAGTTATATCATACTTCAACTAAAATACAGTACTACTCAAAGTCATGGAGCCAACTAGAATTTTGCTTGAAAGGAAAGAACGTGGAATTTATTACTGACTAAGGAGAAAGTGAGGTCTGCAGATGCTGGAGATCAGAGCTGAAAATGTGTTGCTGGAAAAGCGCAGCAGGTCAGGCAGCATCCAGGGAACAGGAGAATCGACGTTTCGTGCATAAGCCCTTCTTCAGGATTCCTGAAGAAGGGCTTATGCCCGAAACGTCAATTCTCCTGTTCCCTGGATGCTGCCTGACCTGCTCCGCTTTTCCAGCAACACATTTTCAGCTTATTACTGACTAAACCTGACAAAAGTAATAAAACCCACATTCGAACAAACACAGAAACTGCTGTAAAGACTTTTCTAAAAGGGGAGATTGGCCAGTGCAACAGTAAGCAAACATCCTTTGTTATACCTGTAGTTGAACAACTAAACTGCAGTAGTCTCAGATTCATACTTATATATGTTCCTATGAACCTAAGACTACTGCTGTTTAGTGGATGTTTTGCATCTTCAACAATCGCGACACAGAGTCATGGACTCACACAGCACAGAAACAGACCCTTCGGCCCAACCAGTCCATGCTGAATATAATCCCAAACTAAACTAGTCCCACCTGCCTGCTCCTGGCCCATATCCCTCCACACATCTCTTAATCACGTACTTCTCCAAATGTCTTTTAAATGTTGTAATTGTATCCATATCCACCACTTCCTCAGGAAGTTCAGACATCTATAGCATTATTGAAATCTCAATGATTGAATGTTTCTCCTCTGTATTTTATCATCAATGCTAGTGTTCCAGATGATGCGAAGGAGACAGAGTAAGAGAGGAGTCTCTTCCTGTCCTTGTAATTACCAATCCAATTTCTTTCTGTGTGAATGCTACTAAAATATGGCTCATTTGAATGTGCCTGAGTCTGGCTTCATTTTCTTTCTATTGAAACCTTTTGATATCCAATGACTTCACATTTGTGGACAAATCAGAACAGGAAATTGATTCATGTCCGAAAGAAAAAAATGATGATTTAAGTTCAGCTGATTTTGTTTATTCCTTATGGGGTTCTTGAGCTTGTAACAATCTGTGGTCAGGTGATCACTCCAGCCAATTTAGGTCCATGATTCCTCTTCCTTAAAAGGATTTTGTTCCATAAAGCTCTCAGATATTAAATTTAGATGACGGAAATTGAAAATTGACTGTCCCTTACCATTGTCACGCTGTAATGAAATACTTTTGAGCTTCATCAAAGAAAATATCCATCTAAGAATCTCAACAAGTTAGTATTAATAGGAACCTGCTGAAAACAATGGTTTGAGTCCGGGTCATAGATATTGTGTATTGAATATATTTGAATGCAATTTTCAATTACACTGAGCACAGTTGGATATCTAATATCATACTCAAAGGTTTGTTTTCCAGACTGGACCACAATATCAGAAAATGTCATTTATATTGCTTCGTAATGAAGCTAACATGCTTTGGAGGACTAAAATTTCAGTTTGTGCATCGGATTCCACCAAACAGAAAGGTTTACATTTGTGTAGCACCATTCAGAACAAGCAGGACGCTCCAAAGAGTATTCTAACTCAGTAAGTACTTTTGAAGTCTAATCATTGTTGCTCTACACAGCAATGACCCAATTATCTCACAGCAAAATACCATAATAAGCAATAATAACCAGATGATCTTGATTATTTTCAAAGAAGAGTCATAGTGGACTCAAAATGTTAACTGCATTAGTCTCTCCACACAGTTAGGTAAAAACAAGGACTGCAGATGCTGGAAACCAGAGTCTAGATTAGAGTGGTGCTGGAAAAGCACAGCAGGACAGGCAGCATCCGAGGAGCAGGAAAATTGATGTTCGGGCAAAAGCCCTTCATCAGGAATCAGTCTTTGTACCATGCATAGATAGTTCCTCAACTTCTTCATCTTCTAGATCTAGGGGCCATGGTGTAAAACTAAGGGGCCATCCATTTGAGCCACAGATGAGGCAACATTTTCTTCTCTGAAGGCTGTGTGTCCTTTGTATTCCCTTCCTCAAAGGGCAATAGATGTAGAATGTTTCATTATTTTTAAGGCAGAGGTAGATAGCTTTTTAATTTCCAAGAAGTTGAAAGGTAATCAGGGATGTGCAGGAATGCTGAGGTTAATATCAGGTCAGCCATGATGTTATTAAATAGCATAGCAAGCTTGAAGGACCAAGTCACCTACTCCTATTCCCTACGGTATGTTTGTAAAAGAGTGCCATGCAATATTTTTTCACCTGAAAGAACGGATTGTTATCATTACAACCTCAGGTGCATTGGTTTGATATCTTAAACAGTACATAAATGTTGTCCACCATGATTTGCAAGCTTAAATGTGTGTGCTCAGTTCCCTGGGCTGAGACTGAATCCTTCTAACTCAGAGATGAGAATGCTACCATCTAAGCATCATGTGAGCTGTCATGGATTTTCTAACTGAAGTTATAATGATGTGTATCGAGGAAAAGACCTGGCTCGAACTGTAATCACAAAGGTTAGTTCAGTTGAGCGAAGCCTTTTGCTAATCAGAATGCGCCATGTTAGATTTATTGATGCTTGAATTGCATTAAACACATTTTTGCCAATCGATTATCTTATCAATATCCACTTTATTCATTGTCTTTAATTATTTATTGTAACTGCTGTCTAGGTAATAAATGCAAACTTGAGCACCACACTTTCTAGCCCAAATATCAAAACCAGTCAATATATCCAGGCAGTAGAAGAAGTCAGAGTGCAGAAATCTGTGCAACACAACTACCCACAGGGTTCTGAAGAAGGGGCACTGGATTTGACATGTTAACCCTGCTTCCTCTCCACTGCCAGTCCCACTGAGTTTCTCTAGAAGTTTCTGTTTTGGTTTCAGATCTTCAGCATTAGCAGTTCTTTGTTTTATTTCCAAAGAGGAAGCCTGTTCTTATTCCTGCAGACTAATCAGCCCTTTGAAATCGTTTTTAATCTAATTTATATTCTGACTCTGCACTGTTTCAGTTTCTCTGTGTGGGCGAAGCCAAGTGATCTAGAGTCCAGGCTTTAAACTTGTAGCTACCTGTGTATAGAGTTCTTCTGGAGCACTGGTACTGTCCTTACTCTGGACCAGATAGACCAGGCTCAAGTCCCACCTACCCCTTCCAAGCATCACCGCAATTCCAAACAGATGACTTCTGAAAAGCTGCGAGCATTGTTAGCAATATGCTCTGGGAAGTATTGGTCACAGACTCCCGGTAGTATTGGTCACAGACTCCTGGAAGTATTGATCACGGACAATGGGATGTCACTTACCAGCAGGGATTTTGAGTATTTCCAAAAGTTAAATGACATTCGGCATGTTCAGACAGCTCCACACCATCCATCAGTCAATGGATTGGTGAGTCTGAGAGAGTCTCCTCACTCTAACGACAGGTACTAAGCTGACTGGTCAGAGTTCACGTATAGGAGCAGGGGCTCCGAAAGCTTGCAGTTTCAAATAAATCTGTTGGACCATAACCCAGTGTCGTGTGATTTTTGACCATGTCAATAAAGGGGGAAGTGGTGCTGGAATACCAGCCTCTGTGCAGTCATGTCATATCTGATTAAATATTTGGTGGAGATAAGTCTACTCCACATCTACAACATTCTTCCAAACCACTACATTGGCAAAATCCTCAAAGAGCTCTCAATCTGACTTGTTTTCTGAATATTGCTGTCCTAATTAGTTTGGATTAGTGGTGCTGGAAGAGCACAGCACTTCAGGCAGCATCCGAGCCGTCCTAATTAGTTTGGCCAAGCACAGAAAAAGAAGCCTTTTGAACAATAGAGGTTTTGTCGTGGGAATGTGGTAAAGTTAATGCCACATTGCACCTCAAAGCAGTATACTTCAAAGACTCGTGTGTAAAACAGTTTCCCCGGGTGTTTCAGTAAGTTTGGACTGTATTGTTCAAACCATTCACTCATTGATTGACCTGAAGTCTGCTCTGCCATCTCAGATGTGCTTTGGTCTCTATTTGACTGGAAAAAGTGAGGACTGCAGATGCTGGAGTATCAGAGCTGAAAATGTGTTGCTGGAAAAGCGCAGCAGGTCAGGCAGCATCCAAGGAACAGGAGAATCGACGTTTCGGGCATAAGCCCTTATTCCTGAAGAAGGGCTTATACCCGAAACGTCGATTCTCCTGTTCCTTGGATGCTGCCTGACCTGCTGCGCTTTTCCAGCAACACATTTTCAGCTCTCTATTTGACTGCGTGGGTTTGGAGACGGATTATAAAAAAATTAACAATTACTTGCAATCAGTTTATAGCATCCAGTTTATGAATGATGCGATACAACATCACTCTGTGGTGGGTAATTAGATAAGCGAATGCATCTTATTGGAGATTCTCTGAATTTTTGCTGAAAGAATCATATGGAAAGGAAAAATAACTCAAAACATGAGACCAATATAAAACCAATCTGCACTCTATTGTGAGCTCAGTTTGGACACCTCAATGACATGCTGTTGAAGTATAATCGCTGTGGTAATGTCAGTACATTTGGCAATCAATGTGCTAAAAAGATCCCATTCACAACAATCAGACAAATGGCCATTAGTGATTTTGGTTAAGGGAGCGATGTTAGTCAGGAAGACTTCATCTGCTGCCCATTGAATGTGATAGATCCAAAAGTATGAAATATTGTCAGCATATTCATCCCTGATGAAAAAAAGCCATCAATTATGTATTTCGTGTCACGAGCGTACAAAATATAAGGGTTGAAAAGTGTGGCGCTGCCAAATCATAGCAGGTCAGGTGACAATCGACGTTTCGGGCATAAGCCCTTTATCAGGCTTATTCATGGTGAACAGCTTATGCCCAAAACTTCAACTCTCCTGATCCTTGAATGCTGCATGACCTGCTGGGTTTTTCCAGCACCACACTTTTTGACTCTATGACTCTCCAGCATCTGCAGTCCTCACTTTCTCCTGGACAAACTATAAGGGCTGAGGTGGTGCAGTGATAGTGTCCCTAACACTGTACCAGGAGGCCTATGCTCAAGTCCCACCTGCTCCAGAAGAGCATCATAAACTTTCTCAACAGATTGGTGAGGAAAATGTGTAAGGGCTCCAGTTGCACAGTGACTGAGGGTCTGGACTGCTATCTGTGCTCTCCATGTTTGGACAGGTTAAGTTACAAAGCAGCATGTCAATGTATAATTCAGGGTAGCTCATTCAGCACTTTCAGGCCTGCTCTAGCCTTTAATAAATGAGGGCTGATCAGATTGTGGGCTCAACTTCACTTTCCCACATTGTGCTGTTAGCCTTTGTCTCCTTCGTTCGGTAAGAATCTATCTAATTGTCTTGAAAATATTTAATTATTGCTCTTCTCTAGGGCATAGAGATTCAAAGACCACTAAACATTTGAGAGATAAATAGTTCTTAGCTTCATCTAAAATGGGTAACCCCTTCTTTTTAAAAGTTGTCCCTTAGTTGTAGCTCTGGTATGTCAGGACCAATGCTATAGGCAGTCACCAGTCATAGTGCAGCCAATTTCCTTAAGCAATAGGTCTCATGCTAATTTCAAGTTGACACCTATCGAATATCATACACAACACGTTTTTTATTCATTCACGGGATGAGGGCATCATTGGCTAGGCAGCATTTATTGCCCATCCCTAATTGCCAAAAGGGCAGTTAAGAGTCAACCACATTGCTGTGGGTCTGGAGTCACATGTAGGCCAGACCAGGTAAAGATGGCAGTTTCCTTCCCTAAAGAACATTGGTGAATGAAATGGGCTTTTTGAACAATTGGCAATGGATTCACAGTCATCATTAGACTCTTGATTCCAGATTCCTATTGAAGTCCAATTTCACCATCTGCCATGGCAAGGTTTGAACCGGGGTCCCCAGAACAATATCTGGTACTCTGGATTAATAGTAATACCACTAGACCATCACCTCCCCATCTCCAGTACAATTTAATGCATTTGAACCACGACCTATTTTACAGATGAGTAAAAGGACACAGTGCACTTAGATTTCTGGGCCTAAATTGCTTCATTATATTCTTGTGCCTCATTTGCCTGAAAGTCTCAGGCCTGTCAAGTTCAGGTCTGACATTTCCCAGTCAGTTGCTCTGATCCCAGTATATTTGCGATTGGTGTCCATCACATACATTGTGAAGGGGATGGGGAGTGTGGGGGAGGAAGGGGACAGTGTTCCTGTGCTGAAGCCTGAATGATCAAACAAACCACATGAAGCTGATTAATTGAAATGCCCCACATGCAAATGGAATTGTCCCAATTATTAGTCTGTTCCATTAATCAAACCTCAGTGGTACAGATTTAAATACATTCATGATCAATTGGTGTCCATGTTCTCATTAACTAGCATCAAGCGTATGTGCTATCAGCCAAATGCGTGTCCCTTTTAAACAGATTGACAGGTCGGCTCTACAACCTGGAGGCACATTTATTCTTCAGCCCCACAGGATCATCCGAATCCAATCTACCAAGGCTTATAATCACAGAATCACGGTCGACCAATTTAGTTTGGGTTGTATTCAATTACTGGCTCAGTGGCTGGTCCAGGTTTTCCATCACCACAGACACTCCCGGGGGATTTGTGTCAGGTGTTCTACAGCAGTCTGACTGGATCACCTGTCTTTTCAGTGAAGGTCACCATCCAAATCAGAAGGAGAACCTCATCCCTCACTCAGGGACAAAATGCTCTCTGGCTTTTTTGTATTTGTCGATTTAACCACTTAAAGGGAAGGTGGGAAGGGACTGAATTACTTACATTCCTATCATCCCCATTCTCTCCACGCGTGTGTGTGTGCGCGCGTGAGTCTGAGTGGGTGAGTGTGCCTGTGTCTGTATGTGTGCACCTATGTCTATATGTGTGTGTGCGTGTGTGTGTGTTTGTGGTGTCCGTATGTGAGTGTCCGCGTGTGTATGTGTATCGTACGTGTGTGTGTGAATGTATGTATGTGTCTGTCTGTGTGTGGTGTGTGCATGTATGTGTGCATGCACGCATGTGTGTGTGTATGTGTGGTGTGTGTGTGTGCACACATGCATGTATGTGTGTGTGCACGTGCACGTGTTGTGTGTGTGTGTGTGAGAGGGAGAGAGAGACAGAGAGAGAATGTTCATGAGAGTTCAGAGACTGGGAGCTGGGATTTCACATCAGTGTAGCTGCAGGGTCATTGCAATTGTCAAGTCAAGGATGAACGCTTTGAATGTTTAGCTGATCGAATGAAGGCGGATTGTAGAGGTTTGGGGAACTTACTTTCTTCACAGAAAACTTTTAAAATGAATAACTAAGGCTGCTAAGTTTAAATGAAGAATTGAAACGCACCAAGATACAAATTAGTATGCACTGTGCCCACTGGTTGGGGCAAAGCTGATTTGCAATCAGTTGTATTCACCAGCCGGAGTGATTATCCATAACACAGTATGACTGCTGTGTATGCAGCCATCCAGACCATAATACCAAACCAGCCTCAACACAGGGGAACATCCGCAGGTACCCTGCTGGAGAGGGATCAGGGCAAGAGCTGGTGTGGGACAACGGCCATGAGCAGGAAGTGGCTGGGCCTGTGCCCGGTTTGGGGGACGGGTGGGGGGGCAGAGACATGAGGCCACCACCATTATGCTCACCCCTCTCCCATTGACCACTCAACCCTCTCCCCCTCGCCCCCGTGATGCCCCTCCCAGAGCTGGGAGGCAGTATTGGTGAATGCTACCTCCCTGGAGGAGGGGGGTGATCGCACTAGGGGTCTGGGAAGGGCAGAATGGCAGTCAGAGAAGGGGAGCCACACCACACGGATGCGATGTTTTGAAGGATGAAGCTCCATGCCTCCACCCTCTGCTGTTCCTCTTCGTCAACCACAGGCACCCCTGACTAACCCTCCAATCCCTCTGACTTCTCACCCTTCCCGACATTCCCATTGACTCCCTCTCCCCAACCAGCCCCCTCCACTCCCCAATTAGCACGCATTCTCTCTTCCCCCCCTTCCACCCTTAACTCTATCTCTCCCTCCCCACTCTGTCTCAGGGCTCATTGCCACTGCACGTTAACTGCAAATGGGAATAATCAGTCAATCAATTCTGTTTTTCTCTCCAACACTTCTGCCCCGACCTACAGAGAATTGCAAGCATTTTCTGCTTTCATTTCAGATTATCCAGCATCCTCAGTATTTAGATTTTTATTAAGGTTAGTAAGAGATTTGATAGAATTTTCTGAATCATTTTGATAGTGAATAAGAAGAATACAGTTTCCAGTGGCAGTAGAGTTAGGTAACCAGAGGACACAGAATTAAGGTGCAGGTAGACAACCTTTTATCCAAAATCCCGAAATCCAAAAAGCTCCGAAATCTGAATGTCTTTTGTTGAAGTTTTTTCTCCATAACAAGATTGCTTGGCATGCAAATAGTTAAGCCAACACTCGATGCGTATCACTCAGATGCGACGTGGGGAGCGGGGGCGGAGCTGTGCCCCATCACTGGCAGGCCTCAATTCTGTCTCAGGACCCGTTACTCACAGTGAGTCCGCTCTTCGGTAAGATTTTTTAAAATTTCACTGTCAAACTGTCACTTATTCAGAAATTCGAAAAATTCCGAGTTCCAACAGTCAGCTGGTCCCAAGCGTTTCGGATAAAGGTTTGTGTACCTGTATTTGATAAAATAACTTGACAGCAAAGGGGTTATTTAGCAAGTTGTTTGATCTCGAACTCACTGCCAAAAGACAGAAATTGCTGGAAAAGCTCAGCAGATCTGGCAGCATCCATGGAGAGAAATCAGAGTTACCGTTTCAGGTCGAGTGGCTGTTCCTCAGAACCACCTGAAGTTTTGAGCAAGGGTCACTTGACCCAAAATGTTAACTATGATTTTTGCCAGACCTGCTGAGCTTTTCCGGCAATTTCTTTTTATTTATTTCTGATTTACAACATCCTCAGTTCTTTTGGTTTTTAGTCTGAATGATGGATGCTTATTCAATGATAACTTTCAAAATCAAAGTTAAAAATCACACAACACCAGGTTATAGTCCAACAGGTTTATTTAAAGCACTAGCTTTCAGAGCGTTGCTCCTTCACCAGGTGGTTGTGAACTATAGTCTGGTGTAGTGTGATTTTTAACTTTCTCTACCCCCGTCCAACACTGGCACCTCCAAGGCATTTCTAAATTAAGTTTGATAAATACTTGATTGGGAAAGATTTGCAAGGGGTCAAGTAGAAAGTGCAGGGTAGTGGGACCAATTTGATAATCTTCTGAACAGCTAATGGACTAAATAGCTTTCTTTCAAACCATGGAGAAAGTGAGGACTGGAGATGCTGGAGATCAGAGTCAAGAGGAGGAGAATCGACGTTTTGGGCAAAAGACCTCATCAGGAGGGCTTTTCTCTTGAAACGTCGATTCTCCTTCTTTCACACCTTGTCATTCTAAGATTTTAAGACCTCCATTGAGTGGAGGATAAAGTGAGGTGGGGGGGGGGGGGGGTGAGGGGAGCATAGACAGCAAGGGCAGGCCTGGTTTGGTGAAATTGTTGATTCCACATTCAGGGCAGATGGGAGCACAAACAACCCTTGAAGCCACTCGGAAGTGGTCAGATTTGTTTGGCACCCACCCGTCATCCTCCTCTGAGGATTTTCCACTGGGGCCTGCGAACATTCAGGACCAGCATGTTCTACTTAAAGATAATGAGGTAGCAAAATATTTCAATTAGTATCTCCATATTTCAGTGTGCAGCCCAACATAAAGGCAATTATTTGGAACATTAATTACATGGTAGAAGCCGACTGTTCATTTACAAGCTCGAAATGAAGTGTGTGGGTAGTAAAGTGTAAGGAGCCGAAGGTTGTCAAACAGTTAGCCTTTTACCCTCAGATTATTACATCTTGATAAATTGAAACTACAGCAGCTGGAGGATAGTAATGCGATCGCTGATTGAGCCATTAGTTGGGTCTGGCCTCCCAGAATAATTGGTATCACATTTCCCACCCTCATTTATACAGGATATTTATTAAGAGAGGGATAACATGACTCCTTTACAAATTGCATGCATTTCAAGTGAAATACTTCTTTGTGGGGTTGGGCCAATGTTCCAACAGTTCAGCTTCTTCACATGTGCCAGAAACACAATGATATCTTGCTAAGTTGTTTTGTCATGAAACAAAAATTGAACCAAAATCTCTGATAAAAGAATAAACATTTCGGTGTCAGTCTAATTAAGGTTGACTTCCACTCTCTAAAATTCAATTTAAGCGTAGCCGAACTCCGCAAACAAAAAAGCCAGCACCGACTTAATGGGCCAAAGGGCCTCCTTCCTCTCTTTGTAAAACTCTCTCAAAGCTCCGTGACTCTTAGGTGAGGTATTGATAATGTGTGACTAACTAATGTCTTTCTGCATGGAGGTATAAGATAATAGTTAGCATTGTTCATTGTCACAAAATGTTGCTGATATGGAGAAATTGATTATTTTAAAAATGTTTATTAATACTTCCTTCTCATTGAAAATACTAAAAAAATTAACAGTTCAAAATCTCAGTCCTAAATGTGGCCCAGTCAACAGAACAAGTTAGAGTGGTGCTAGAAAAGCACAGCAGATCAGGCAGCATCTGAGGAGCAGAAAAATCGACGTTTCAGGCAAAAGCCTTTATCAGGAATGAGGCAGGGAAGCCTCTGGGATGGATAGATAAATGGGAAGGGGATGGGGCTGGGGAGAAGGTAACCAAGAGTGCAACAGGTGGATGGAGGTGGGGGTAATGGTGATAGGTCAGAGAGGAGGGTGGAGCGGAGAGGTGGGAAGTAAGATTGGCAGGCAGGACAGGTCATGAGGATGGTGCTGAGCTGGAAGGTTGGAATCAACTAGGAGAAAGTGAGGACTGCAGATGCTTGAGAGCAGAGTTGAAAAGTGTGGTGCTGGAAAAGCGCAGCAGGCCAGGCAGCATCCAACGAGCAGGAGAATCATCGTTTCAGGCATAAGCCCTTCTTCAGGAATGAGGTTGGAGACAAGCACTGAGGGAGCAAATGTGGCTGTGGTAGCGAGTCTGTTTCAGGGCATGGTTGAAGAACTTCGGGGCAGAGGAGATGACTGGAGGCTGCAATGAGAGACAGAGACTCACTGGGATCTTTGTAGAGAGAGAAGGAGAACTTCTTCAAGGTAGGCATCCTTGCAAGAGGTTTTGCAGTAAGGTTAAAATCAACTAGGCGAAAGTGAGGACTGCAGATGCTGGAGATCAGAGTCTAGATTAGAGTGGTGCACGCCTACCTCATATACAGAAGACTGTGAAGAAGTTCCGAAGTTAAGAGACTTGGGCACAGAATCCCTCATTCGGATTGTGAGTTCCAGATCAAACAGTTCACTATGTAATCTTTTTCTCCTCAATTTTCAATTTCTTTTAGCAAATACCTAGTGGAAGTTGCCATAATTCTACTCTCATTAGAGAGAGAGAGAGAGAGAGAGATAGAGAGAGAGATGATCGGTGGTGGTTGAACCTGAGGGTGGATAAAGTCAGAAGTGCAGGTCTGCAGATGCTGGAGATCAGAGTCGAAAATGTGGTGCTGGAAAAGCACAGCAGGTCAGGCAACGACCGAGGAGCAGGAGAGTCGACATTTCGGGAAGAAGCCCTTCATCAGGAATGTCTCAAGCTTTCGAAGTGTAGCCCCCAGAGCACTTACCCTGAGGAAGGGGCAGCACTCTGAAAGCTTGTGGTTTCAAATAAACCTGTTGGACTATAACCTGGTGTCATGTGACTTTGTCTACCCCAGTCCAACACATCATAACCTAACGGTGAATGTGCCTCAGGTGAGAGCTTGAGAACGTGTGTCCTTCAAAGTTACCTCAGCTGTTGTAGGGATTGAATCCACACTGTTGGCGTCAATCTGCATTGCAGACTGGCCATCCGGTCAGCCGAGATAATACGCTGTAACTCTACCGCTGCACATGCATCTCACCAAGACGGTTCTCAATATTATGTGGGGCTCATATACACCCTCCTAATCTACCCACCTTCATAAGAACTGTGTTTCCTACTCCCTCAGCCGGGACACCTCACACTTCTCAACTCCATTTTCCTACTTTTGCGTTGAAGCATTCAAGAGGGCAATGGATGATTGTTTGGATAAATGTAATGTGCAAGGGTACAGCAGGAGATTGACCCGAGGTAATGGTGCATGTTTAACATGCCAGTGCAAGGATGAAAAGCTGAATTCTGAACATAGAACATAGAACATAGAAAAATACAGCGCAGTACAGGCCCTTTGGCCCTCGATGTTGCGCCGATCCAAGCCCACCTAACCTACACTCGCCCACTATCCTCCATATGCCTATCCAATGCCTGTTTAAATACTCATAAAGAGGGAGAGTCCACCACTGCTACTGGCAGGGCATTCCATGAACTCACGACTCGCTGAGTAAAGAATCTACCCCTAACATCTGTCCTATACCTACCACCCCTTAATTTAAAGCTATGCCCCCTCGTAATAGCTGACTCCATACGTGGAAAAAGGTTCTCATTGTCTAATAGCACTTGAATTGAATTGAATTGAATTGAATTGAATTGAATTTGTTGTCACGTGTACCAAGGCACAGTGAAAAGCTTTGTCTTGCGAGCAATACAGGCAGATCACAGAGTTAAGTAGCATAGATAAGTAAATAAGTAGCATAGATAAGTAAATTTCTGCGATTAAAGTGAGTAAGCGCTAAGAAAGCAAGCTAAGAGGTATAAAGACGCATATGTCCCTGCCAGTGGAAATGTATCCTGTACATATTCACATGATGAGTTTTCCTCAGGGTCAAATAGGGAAATAATCAACTAACACACACGGCATCATGTAAACCAATGAAATGTGCCCCTGACTGACATGATTCCCTGCTCACAATGCCACATAGCAAAAGCATGCAAATTGTGGGCATGCCATCAGCCTCAGAGTGAAGAAATTAACATTGTAATGGTGAGACAAAGGGCAGTAGAGGAATGTTCTGATATCATGGTCTGAAACAGGTTAGAACTATTAGGATTCAGCTGGTCTCCCACACAGCGAGCTGATTCTGTTGTGTTCTGGCACTTTGACAAGAGCACTCCCCTCTGCTGCCTTATGTTCACCACACTGCATTCTCTCCACCCCCAGGATAGGTTCATATTGGTGCACATTCTTGGTTATCCACTGCACATGCACATGTGGGGACTGGCTCAGCAGTTAGCACTGCTACCTTTTAGCACTGAGGACCAGGGTTCAATCCCAGCCTTGGGTGACTGTCTGTGTGGAGTTTACACATTCTCTCTGTGTCTGCGTGGGCTTCCTCTGTGTGGTCTGGCTTCTGTCTGCAGCCCAAAGACGTGTGGGTTACAAAAAAAGCAATGGAGGCAGTAGGTTCTAATGGATGGCCTTTGGCAGATCAATGCTGTCTCAATGGGCCAAATGGTCTCTTTCTGCACTGCAGGGATTCCATGATCATGTGAGCGCACCTTAAGTCCAAATAATGCAGCAGCAAAATTGGCCCAGGGTCACGGAACATTAACTCTGATCTCTGCTCAGACCAGCAACTTTTTGTTTTTGGTTGTGATTTATAGCAGATTTTTCAGTTTTTGTTGAATATTTTCCCAATGTCTAGTCAGGGACTTAAAAAAAACTGTATTCTAATAAAAACACACACCTTTTAGTGCCTATCTGTTAGGAAGGTAGGTAAGTGTTCCTGATGACAGTCGAATTCTGGAAGGGTGATTTATGTATTTTTGCTGGTGATGTTGTCTGTTAGACTGAAAGTGAGGTCTGCAGATGCTGGAGATCAAAGTTGAAACTTTATTGCTGGAACAGCACAGCAGGTCAGGCAGCATCCAGGGAACAGGAGATTCGACGTTTCGGGCACAGGCCCTTCCTCAGGAATGAGCAGAGAGTGACCTGCTGTGCTGTTCCAGCAATAAAGTTTCAACTGTCTGTTAGACTCTAAGTCAAGCCACTATTAGAGTCAACATTTCAAGTCTGGTATGATCTCCTTTAGAATGGAAGAAGTTCCAAAGTAGGGTCACTGGACTCAAAAGTTTAATTCTCTTCACAGATGCTACCAGATCTGCTCAGTTTTTACAGCATTCACTGTGTTTGCTTCAGATTTCCAGCATCTGCAGTATTTTGCCTGAATTCAAGCAAATAATATGCACACGAACAAGGATCAAAGAGGAGGGAATCAACACCATAAATAGTTTTAACTCAAACATGCTTGATAAAATAACATCTGCATAAAGGGTATAATGTAATGTATACAGATGCGACCCATTGCTCAACTGATACCATTGTTACCCATGCCCGAAATATTCTTTTGAATTCCCAAGCTAGCAATTTGAGCTCAACAGATTTATGTCATAATGTCATATTCATCACAAATTATCTATTTCCTGGCAGTTCTAATTATGAGCTCAGAAAAGAAATGATTCAACTATGCCATTTTGATCAATCTTCACCCACACATTCCCTGTGTTAGATTAACATTTTCATCAAATTACACACAATCCTATTCTAAGTCACACTTTGTGGGAGTCTACTGTGTACAATTCACTGCTACAATTTACCTTCAAAGTAACAGTGACCTTCTCATTGGCTGTGAATCTTGAGGGTATGAAAGGTGCTATATAAAGGCACGTTCATTCCTATTTGAAACATGATACAAATGCATGGTGTGGAACATGGAAATAAGATCCGTTATGCCCCATAGTTGCAGTGAGGTGTGAAGTTTGCTTTGGTCTGTGGTGGATTAGTTTTTCTCAGGGTCATACTTTAACATCGACTAAAGCAGAGAAGCAATCAACTGACACATAGCATCATGTAAACAGATGAGATGTGCTCAGGCCATTGTTGTTTTCACATGACTGATAAAGCAGACAGAAACTGAATGTGCATTCATTATGGTGCCATAGCAGAGGACTAGGCAGCATTTGCCAAGTGAAAAATATTACTGTCGAATCTAAAAGTGACAATTGTTGAACATCTTGTCTGCCCATATTGAAATGGCAACAGCTGTTTAAAAGTGTTGCTTCCACATTAGAATATATCTGTGGAACGGTCAGAAGGAGATTTCTTTTTCATGTCCTAAAACTGTCCAGGTTATCTCCAATTGTGGCCTTTTGCACATCTTTCATTCTAATATCTCTACCATTGGCAATCATGCATTTTGTAAAACCAAGTCATTTGTTCTGGAATTCCCGCCTGAAAGTTCAATCATGTTACTTTCATTAAGTCTCCACTTTATATATGTTAATGGTTCTATCAAATTCTACAACGTTTTTTTGCTGCAATGACTTCCTTTCAGGTTAACAGTGATTTCAGGAACACATGAAATAGAAGCAGGAATAAACTGTGTGATTTGTTGAGGCTGTTTTATCTTTTAATCAGATCATGGCTAATTTTGACCTTCAACTCTACTTTCCCACCAGCTCCCTATATCGCCAGATTCCAGAGCTATCAGGAACCCTCTCTGTCCCAGCTTTATGTGAACTCAACAAGCGAATATCCACAACCATCCAGGATGAAGGATTCCAAAATCGCATCAACCTTTGAGGGAAGTCATTCTGCTGATCTTCTTCCTAATTCCCTTCAACCTTCACCTTTTCACATTTTGGGAAGAATTTAGTGTGGATTTGGAGGGGTGACAAAATTAATTCGGGTAAAACAGATATTTAAGGTAAGGGAGATACGTTTTTGTATTTTGAGACCCTTCTTAAAATTGACCACATTTCCTAAGCTTTGGACCATCCATCCCAGTATCTCTTTATATGAATGTCAGTATCTATATGGGTTTGATAATTCTTTTGTGCAGTGCCTTACTGTATTAAAGATGCTGTTTAAATGCAGGTTATAATTGGGCTTTACTGACTTCTATAGCAGAACAAATAAGCAAGCAATCACAGTTAGAATCCCTACACGATTTGGAGGCCGGTGTTGGACTGGGGTGTATAAAGTTAAAAATCACACAACACCAGGTTATATTCCAACAGGTTTAATTGGAAGCATTAGCTTTCAGTGACGTTCCTTCATCAGGTGGTTGTCAGGTTGGACAACCTGTTGGACTATAACCTGGCGTTGTGTGATTTTTAATT
Source organism: Chiloscyllium plagiosum (assembly GCF_004010195.1). Classification (NCBI taxonomy): domain Eukaryota; kingdom Metazoa; phylum Chordata; class Chondrichthyes; order Orectolobiformes; family Hemiscylliidae; genus Chiloscyllium; species Chiloscyllium plagiosum. The sequence continues at coordinate 57,994,474 of NC_057728.1, read as the reverse complement.
TTGAGAATCCCTACAGTGTGATAAGAGACTATTCGGCCCATTGAGTTGGCACCAACCCTCTAAAGAGCATCCTTCCCCAGACCCCATCTCCACAATCCTGCATTTACATGGCTAATCCACCTAGCCTACACATCCCTGGACACTATGAACAATTTAGTATTACCAATCCACCCTAACCTACACATCCTTGGACAGTGGGAGGAAACCAGAGTAGCCTGGGGAAACCCACACAGACACAGGGAGAACATGCAAACTCCAGACATATACCTGAGGCTGGGTCTCTGGCACTAACCACTGAGCCACCATACTGCTCAGTAAATAGGCAAAGATATAAACAGCTAGGGTGCTACAATGTTAAATTGGAGGTGGAGGTCACTAATCAAGTTTTGTACCAAAAACTTAAAGCTGCTTTTGGATTTCAGCTTCATGTCACTATAGCAACACATTATACTGGAAACCAAACAGCTAAAAGTCTGACTAGGAAGGCATTTAGCTGTTTAGGAAATGGGAGAATGTAGCATGTAATCCAAATCTAATTTAGAGTTTTCATGGCCAGTAGAACATGGTGTGCAAATATTTGACTGAACTGGTTGTGTTGAATAGATTAGAGTAGTGCTGGAAGAGCACAGCATGTCAGGCAGCATCCGAGGAGCAAGAAAATCGAAGTTTCGGGCAAAAGCCCTTCATCAGGAATGGAGACAGGGAGCCTCCAGGGTGGAGAGATAAATGTGTGTGGCTTAAAGTTGAGTAGTTTGACCAATTGAACTGCATCTGGAATGCAACACCTTTAAAATAAGAACATGATAGGGTCTAAACTGTCCTCTTAATATATTTTGAGGGAGTTTGGTCTGGTCCATAACAGGTACAATACAGTTGTTAAAGGAGGATCCTATAACTGTGTTGTTAGTGAATAGACTGTAAATCTCCAAGACACAGGGAGGTGCTAGGATCCCTCACCTCCATCCCAGGCCCCAAAGGAGCCTTCCACATCCATCAAAGTTTCACCTGCACATCCACCAATGTCGTTTATTGTATCCGTTGCTCCCGATGCAGTCTCCTCTATATTGGGGAGACTGAATGCCTCCTCGCAGAGCGCTTCAGGGAACATCTCCGGGACACCCGCACCAATCAACCCCACCACCCCGTGGCCCAACATTTCAACTCCCCCTCCCACTCTGCCAAGGACATGCAGGTCCTGGGCCTCCTCCACCACCGCTCCCTCACCATCCGACACCTGGAGGAAGAACACCTCATCTTCCGCTCGGAATACTTCAACCCCAGGGCATCAATGTGAATTTCACCAGTTTCCACATTTGCTACCTTTCCCCACCCTCCTCTCTGTCCTATCACCTCCATCCCCATCCCCATTCACCTATTGTATCTGCAATCTTTACTTTTGCCTGTTTGTGTTGAGTAGTTAATTGCTTTATGCATTGTTATTCATTTATGTCAAAAGCTTGTGCTGTTGTGTGTGTGGAAACTACACTGTGGCTAACTGGCTCCTATCATTCAAAATAAGTAAATTGTACACAAAGCTGAAATGATTAACATGTCTAAGTCCAACTAAATGTAACCAAATGGGCAAAATGCAACCAAAAGGAATCATTTTTAAATGGTGATTCTTTTGCCAAGTGTGATCAACTGTTGATGAACAGCTTTAAGACTTTGAGACTGATCCAAATATATTCAGTAACTCTGCTGATATAATCAAAGACACTGGATGTAGGTTTGCTCGCTGAGCTGCAAGGTTCATTTTCAGACATTTCATCACCATACTAGGTAACGTCTTCAGTGAGCCTCCGGATGAAGCACCCACTTTCTATTTGTATGTTTGGGTCTCCTTGGTGGCTAAGCAACAAATCCAAACAAGTAGACAAATGCATCCAGAAACCCTAGCCAGTATCCCCTACATCAAAGACATCTCGGAAATGACTGCCAGACTACTCAGACCTCTTGGCATCCTGGTAGCCCACAAACCCACCAACACATTAAAATAGCAGCAAATGAACTTGAAAGACCCTGTACAGACAACAAACAAAACTAATGTCATTTACAAAATACCATGCAAGAACTGTAACAAACACTACATTGGACAAACAGGCAGAAAACTAGCCACCAGGATACATGAACATGCTACAAAATGACATGACCCTCTCTCACTAGTATCCTTACATACAGATAAGGAAGGACATCACTTCGACTGGGATAACACATCCATCCTAGAACAAGCCAAACAGAGACATGCACGAGAATTCCTCGAAGCATGACATTCCAACCAGAACTCTATCGACAAACACATTGTTTTGGATCCCATTTACCACCCCCTGAGAAAAAGAACTAGAAATGACATCACCATAGGAAATGATGTCATCTCAGGAAATGACATCACTAACCCAAGGAAACTCAAACATATAAATAGAAAGTGGACTACACCACCAGTGATTCATCCGGAGGCTCACTGAAGATGTTACTTAGTATGGTGATGAAACATCTGAAAAGGAACCTTCCAGCTCAGCGAGGAAACCTACATTCAGAAGTTCAGCCTGAGCTACAAATCTTCTCAAAGCTTGCTATAATCAAAGACAGATTGGTATCTGGTTTGCAGTTCTTATTATCAAACAACAAATTGTTTCACCAGCTAAGAACTGATTTATTAATAAATAAAGGGAACTCAGCAGGTGATACTTTGGTTACTGATGCATGAGAACAATCATTAAGTTAAGTTATCATTTACTGTCATATTTTATTTCTGTGCTTGCTTATATCATTAAAGAGATATGAAAGGTTGCATTTCCAAACACCAAAAATAACTCGGTCACCTGTTTGTCAAAAGCTGTTGAGTGCCGCGTGAAGTTAGTACTCAGCCTGTACATTAGGTGGTGCTGTTCTTGGATTGCTGTGTCACAGCATCGACACAGCAACTTTCAGTTGCTACATAATTATACAGCACGGAGACAGACCCTTCTGTCCAACCAGTCCATGCCAAACATAATCCCAAACTAAACTAGTCCCACCTGCCTGTCCTTGGCCCATATCTCTCCAAACCTTTCCCATTCATGTACCTTCCAAATGTCTTTTAAATGTTGTAATTGTACCCACATCCATCACTTCCTCAGGAAGTTCTCCCACATGCAAACCACCCTCTGCATAAAAAATTTGTCTCTCATAACTTTTTTAAAGCTCTCTCCTCTCACCTTAAAAATGTGTACCTTAATCTTAAAACCCCCATCCTAGGGAAAAGACAACTACCATTAACTCTATCTATACCTCTCATTATTTTATAAACTTCTATCAGGTCAGGTCTCAACCTCCTCTGCTCCAGTGAAGTCCCAGCCTATCCAGCCTTTCTTTATAACTTAAACCTTCCATACCCAGCAACATCCTGGTAAATCTCTTCTGAACCATCTCCAGCTTGGTAATATCCTTCCACTGGAACCAGAACTGGACACAATATTCCAGATGAAGATTCACCAATGTCCTGTACAACCCCAACATGACATCCCAAATTCTATACTCAAGGGACTGAGTAATAAAGGCAAATGTGCCAAAAACCTTTTTAACCACCCTGTATATATGTGATGCAAATTCCAAAGGATTATGTACCTGCACCCTGAGGTCCCTCTGTTCTTCAACGCTACCCAAGGCCCTACCATTAATTGTATAACCCTTACCCTTGTTTGTTATTCCAAAATGCAATACCTCGCATTTATCCAGATTGAACTCCATCTGCCATTTTTGAGCCCATTGACCCATTTGATCAAGATGCCTTTGTAATCTTAGAAAAACTTCTTCACTCTTTACAATGCCACCAATTTTGGTGTCAACTGCAAACTTATTAACCATGCTTTTTTATATTCTCATCCAAATCATTTATATAAGTGACAAACAAAAGAGGACCCAGCACTGATCCCTGTGGAACACAACTGGTCACAGGGCTCCAGTCCGAAAAGCAACCCTCCACCACTCCTCTCTGTCTCCTGCCATTAAGAAAGTTATGTATCCAATTGGCAAGCTCTCCCTGAATCCCATGTGACCTAACTTTATTAATTAGTCTACCATGTGGAACCTTGTCAAAGGCTTTATAAAATCCAAATAAACAACACCTACTGCTCTGCCCTCATCAATGTTTTTGATAACTTCCTCAAAAAACTCAATCAAGTTTGTGAGACACCATTTTCCTCACACATAACCATGCTGACTATCCCTAGTCAATGTTTGCCTCTCTAAACATCCATAAATCCTATCTTTTATTATCATCTCCAACAATTTACCAACAACCAAAGTCAGATTCACAAGTCTATAGTTCCTTGGTTTCTCCTTACAACCTTTCTTAAACAAAGGTACAACATTAACCACCCTCCAGTCATCAGGCACCTCACCCATGGTTATAGATGATGCAAATATTTATGCAAAGGGTCTCACAATTTCCTCTCTGACTTCCCACAGTGGGATACATTAGATCAGGTCCTGGACATTTACCCACTGTTATATTCTTTAAGACCTCTCAAACGTCCTGTTCTGTCAAGTGAACTGCTTTTAAAATATCAAAATTTATTTCTCTGCATTCAGGTACCATCTCTTTCTCCACAGTAAAAACCAACGTGAAAATTCATTTAGTATCTCTCCTATCTCCTGGGGTTCAACACAAAGGTGAGCTCCTTGATCTTTAAGAGGCCCTACTCTCTCTCTAGTTACCCCCTTGCACTTAATGTATTTGTAGAATCTCTTTGGATTATCCCTGACCTTATCTGCCAATGCAATCGCCTATCCCCTCTTTGCCAACATCTTGGGAAGAAATCTCTACACTGACATTTCTAACCTTGAGAGAACACTTCAAGATTTACACTGGCACCTTATCTAGTGGAATTTAAGCCATTCCTTCACAGAATTGATATATAATTAATTGCATCCATAAAAATCTTGAAAAATAGCTCTATTGTAAGAAAGAACTTCCATTGAATTCTTTCTCATTTGGAACTCATTTTGGATTTCGATTCTCTTAAAATCCACATCCTCTGTGTGGGCAGAGGATGTGGATCAGCAGTTAGCACTGCTGCCTCACAGCACCAGGGAGCCTGAGTTCAACTCCAGCCTTGAGAGAGTGTCTGTGTGGAGTTTGTACATTCTCCCCATGTCTGCATGGGTTTCCTCCCACAATCCAAAGCTGTGCAGGTTAGATGTATTGGCCTTGCTAAATTGCTCATACATGTGTTGGTTAGGGACATTAGTCCGGCTAAATATAGAGTAATGGGTTTGGGTGGGAGATTCTTCGGAGGGTCGGTGTGGACCTGTTGGGCAAAAGGGCCTGTTTCCACACTGTAGGAATTCGAAGATCTCTTCATTTTTTTTAAACAAATCAAGTAAATTCTAATGGCAAAACTTCTTTGCCTGTTAACTGTAACCATACAATTTGGAATCAAGTAAATCTTGTATTAATGTTTTGCTGTGCTTGGAGATTTACTCAAAATGATCGACAATGGAAATTTTTACATTAATGCAATAACAATCAGAGATTTTCACAGAAATTAAAGACAAGGTTTAGTGAAGGATCTTTTTGTAATTGTAATTAATTTAGTAATTAGCTTTTGAAGCTTACCTCCAGCCTAATTCTCTTTAATATTTTCCTTCTTTGCAAATGCAAATAGAAACTCTTCAGGGATTCCGCAGAGAGAGAGATAGCTAAAGATTGTCTGTTAGCAGAGTGACGTCGAGATAAGGATTTTTAATCAAGTAACTCCCCAGAATGTAACCAGTCAATGTAAATTCTTCAGTGGGAACAAAGCCGAGATCGAAACAGCAGCCCCTCCTTAGACAATGCCAGGCCAAGTGGGTACAGGCTGTTCCCTTTGGCGATGTGAATATAATGAATGGTTTTGTGTTGAAATCTGAAGGAACAAGCTGCCTTTTGACACTGCCAGTAATGAGTCTTGCGGCCTAGAATGTCCTCAGAAAGGCAGCAATGTGATGGCGATACCATAATGCTAGCAGCACTCTGCATCTCACAAAGTTCTGTTTGCTTTGTTTCATCTTCCAGCCCTCTGCGACAAACGTGGGGCAGGAAAGATTACGGTTCAGGATTGATGCACTGAGAAGTCTGCTAAAGTTTCACTAATAACATAATGATTATTATTTGATATCACCATGTGTGATACTAATTTGTGTCAGACATTGTGATGAATATACAAGCTACTCTACAGAGGTTGTTGAATGCATTTTTGGCATGATAGATATTGATCCTTAGTTTTGCACATTGGGTGGGTAATTGTGCAATTAGAAATGCTTTTAACTCGTAGTATTTTAATGTAAAGGAAGGGTTGTGGAGGAAAGCAGTCTATTCCCACAAGTTTCTGTATGTTTAAGTAAAATGTTGACATGTCATGGAAGCTCAAAGCGTAACTGTTAGAAGGCACTGATCGATGTTCCATCAATTATTTGCAAAGTATTTCTCTGCCTTTAGATATTCCCTCTTCCTTCCAATCAGTTTCTATGTGATGATCAGCTAATGGTGGAGAGGCCAGTAAAATTTGTGAATTAATTATACTGGTGGCACTGGTTTTGTACCCCTCAGAACAATGTGGCCAATATGACCAGTACGGTCATTCCAAGATTGATTTACTGGTTTCTTTTTTCCCCTTGGTCATAGCTCAGGCTGGAGTGTTGATGACTCCAGATAATGGTATTTCCACAAAGTTGGATGAAGATATAAACTGTAATCAGGAGCAAAAACACTACTGGTGTACTCACCTCAGCAAAGGACCACTAGAACCAATAGTAACAATGCAGTTAAAACCAGGTAGAGTCAATCAATCTCAGAAGGAGACGATTTGCCACCTCTCTGTAGGGAATCCCTTTCTTCCACTCGTCCATCTGATCGTCTCTTCTTCTCTCTCATTAATGGACAATGGGCTTCAGGTCATGACCACTCGCTTCATAAAAATGTCCTAACACACTGACTCCCCCACTTCTCTTGCCAGACCCTTAAATCCCTTCGTTCTTGTACCATCAGCTAAAAGGCTGAGTTTTTTTGTCTGAACATTTTTTTTAAAATGAATTCTTCAAGATATGGACAGAACTGGTAAGGCAGTTTACATCAGTGCTTTGGAACAGGAGTAGGCCACTCAGTCTCATGAGGCGAAAGTGAGGACTATAGATGCTGGAGATTAGAGTCGAGATTAGAATGATGCTGGAAAAGCACAGCAGGTCAGGCAGCATCGCAGGTCAGGCAGCATCCGAGGAGCAGGAAAATCGACATTTCAAGCAAAAGCCCTTCATCAGGAATCAGAGCCTGTTTAGCCATTCAGTATGACCATGTCTGATCTATGGCCTAACTCCACATACCTGCCTTTGATCTGTATCCCTTCATAACTTTTCTTAATGAAAATATATCTGTCTCAGATTTAAAACTGACAACCAGTTTAGCATCAACTGCCATTTGTGGAAGACAGTTCCAAACTTTTATTTTGCATCCTTGTTTCAAGCTCTCCCTTAGTCCTGTAATGGGACTGTGCACTTCAATTTTGTACTCAAGGTCTCAGGAGCAGAATTTTCAAGCCCACAAACATCACACCATGAGACAACAATTCCACCAGCGAATCTCAGTTTACACTTTAATTATGGTGGACATGATCCTGAAAATTGCACCACACACTTCAGTTGCTTCATCAATGAATTTCCCTCCATCAGAATTGAGATGTTCTCCGACGATTGCATAATGTTCAGTACCATTCTCCTCAAATACCAAAGCAGTCTGTGGCCAAATGCAACAAGACCTAGGCATTATCCAAGCTTGGGTTGATAACTGGCAAGTGATATTCGGAACATACCAGTGCCAAACAATGTTATTTCAAACAAGAGAGAATCTAATCCCTGTCCCTTGACATTCAATGACATTATTGTCACCAAATACCACATCCTGGGGCCTACCATTGATCAGAAATTGAACTGGACCAGTGGTATATGAACACTATACCTGGAAGAGCAGGTCAGGAACACTGCAACAAGTAACTGACTGCCCAAAGCCTGTCTGCCATCTACAAGGCACAAGTCAGGAGTGTTATGGAATACCCCCCACATCCCTGGATTAGTGCAGCTCCAGAAACAGTCAAGAAGTTTGATACCATCCAGCAGACCACAAGTTGGAGGAGCAGAAATTGGCCATTCAGCTCATCAAGTCTTCTCCATCACTCAATGGGATCATGGTTAATCTGATAGGCCTCAACTTTCTTTTCTGCCTGTTGTCCATAACCCTTGATTCCTTCACTGATTAAAAAGTTGTCAACCTCAGCCTTGCATATATTTCATGACCCAACCTGAACAACCTTCTGCAGTAAAGAATCCCACAGATTGAATTCCCTGATCCAAAATTAGAGAGCTGTACTTTGTTTCTCTCCTGCCAAGAGTATTGGGTCTCTTCAGACTGCCAGAGGCATCCACACAAGTCAAGCTTAAATTAGATAGAGCATTAATTAGTAGGAGATTTAAACTCTCAAACACACTGACACACCTTCTTGGATTAACTTAAAACTATCACAAAATATGAATGTAAAGAAATTCTGGGTTACCATAATCTCAGCAGCTGTGTTGCCTACATAGCAGCAAAATTAAACTGTTACGTTCACACTGTACTATCACACATAGGATCCATGAGAGTTTGCCACACCATGTCTCCCAACTGGGCACCAATAATACAGCTTCTAATGAATCAACCTCAAAGGGAAGCAGTGGGATAGTGGGAACATAACTGGAATGACAATCCAAAGACCCAGCCTGATGTTCCAGGAGAGACTCATTCAAATCCCATGAATGAAGCTGCTTCCAATTAAATTCAATGACTAAATCTGGAATTGGCGATCCATGAAATTGTGGGCACATGTCTGCAGAGCCTCAGCAATGTGGGCAATACTCAACTGATCTTTAGAATGGCTCAGCAAGCCACTCAGTTCAGGGGCAATTAGAAATCGGGAACAAATGCTGGCCTTGCCAATGATGTCCATATCTCACAGGGCATTGGTTAGCTCAGTTGGCTTGTTTATGATGCAGAGAGATGCCAACAGGATGGATTCAATTCCTGTACTAGCTGAGGTTATCATAAAGGACTCTCTTTCTCAAACTCTTCCCTTTCCGAAGGTGTGGTAATCCTCAAGTTAAACCATCACTCATCATCATCTCTCTCTCCCTAATAAGGGAGCAACACCATGGTGACTTTACCACATCTCATAAAAGAATTACAGAAACATGCACCAATCATTCATCTATTTACAAACGAACCTAAAGACTTGAGATCTTTAAGAACATACCTGAATTCAGCAGCTCCCTTCATGAACATATGAATGGTCTCTGTTAAGTTTCTTGTATTTGATGGTCTTCTTCATGGGAATTTGCACAAACTTATCAATGTTCTCGTCAAGATCAGAGGTTGTGCTTGATTCTTTTTCAGAAATATTTGCGGACAATATTGATGCGTGCAATATTAACATTGACCAGAAGATCTGAGCCAGCGTGTGCCACCCCACATACCAGTTTTGTCGCAGGGTAAGATTCCAAAAGGGTTAATGCTGAGGAGTGTCTTCATCATCTTCACTGTGATAATGTCACACTCACTTGTCAATAGAACAGCTTCGGATCTCAAAGGAGCGAGTCCGAAACCATGGTCCTCCTCATCCTGTCTAGCAATTTCAAAATAAAATGTGTGGCAGTTGTAGGGCAGCTGAGGTATAATGTGAACAAATGTGAAGTTATCTAATTTGGCAGCAAAACCAATGTGAGGATTTACCTGGATAGCAATAGCTTCAGAAAGGGGGAGGTGCAACAAGATCTCAGTGACCTTGTACACCAATCACTGGACATAAAATGAAAGTGCCGCAGGCAGTGAAGAAGCAAATGGCCCACTAGCCTCCATAGCTAGAGGATTTGAGTACAGGAGGAGGGATGTCTTGTTGCAATTGTACAGGCCTTGATGAGACCGCATCCATAGTATTGTGTGTGGTTTTGGTCTCCTTATCTGAGGATAGATGTTCTGGCGATGGATAAACTGTTACAAAGGTTGACCAACTAATTCCTGGAATGGTAGCATTGATGCACGAAGAGAGACTGGATTGATTAGGACTGTATTAGGAGCTTCTCATCAAAAGGAAGAAGGCAACTTATGTAAGGTGAGGAAGCAAGGGTCTGGCACAGCTTTAGAGGATTACAGGCTTGCTAGGAAGCAGCTCAAAATGGACTGAGGATAGCCAGGAGGGGGCACAAAAAAGGCTTGGTGGGAAGGATTAGGGAGAACCAAAAGGCATTTTACTCATACGTGAGGAATAAAAGAATGATCAGGGAGAAGGTAAGACCAATCAGGGATAGCATAGGGAACTTATGCATGGAGTCTGGGAAGCTGTAAATGAGTTTTTTGCTTCGGTTTTCACTAAGGAAAGGGACCTTGTTATGAATGAGAACTTTGAGGAGCTGGGATACAGGTTTGAACAGATCAAGATTGATGAAGTTGATGTGCTGGAAATATTGGCAAACATAAAGATTGATAAGTCCCCAGGGCCAGGCCGGATTTATCCCAGGCTGCTCCGGGAAGCAAAAAAGGAGGTTGCTAAGCCGCTGGCAAAGATATTTGCCTCCTCACTCTCCACGGGAGTCATGCCGAAGGATTAGAGGGAGGTGAATGTTATTCCTCTTTTCAAGAGGTAATAGGGAAATCCCTGACAATTACAGACCAGTCAGTCTTACGTCTGTGGTCAGCAAGCTTTTGGAAAGAATTCTGAGGGATAGGATTTATGACTATTTGGCAAAGCATAGTGCGATTAATGGCAGTCAGCATGGCTTTGTGAGGGGTAGGTCATGCTTCACAAATCTTATTGAGTTCTTTGAGGAGGTGACGAGACAGCTTGATGAAGGTCGAGCAGTGGATGTGGTGTCCATAGACTTCAACAAGGCATTTGATAAGGTTCCCCATGGTAGGTTTATTCATAAAGTCAGGAGGTATGGGATACAGGGAGATTTGGCTGTCTGGATTCAGAATTGGTTCATTGACAGAAGGCAGAGAGTGATTGTAGATTGTAAGTATTCTGTCTGGAGGTCAGTTGTGAGTGGTGTCTCGCAGGGGTCTGTTCTTAGGCCCCTGTTCTTTGACGTTTTTATAAATGACTTGAAGGAGGAGGTTGAGGGTTGGGTTAGTAAGTTTACCGAGGAGCAGTAAAATCGACGTTTCGGGCAAAAGCCCTTCTTCAGGAATAAAGGCAGAGAGCCTGAAGGGCG